>NC_090024.1:246708384-246813384 GCF_037176765.1 Anolis sagrei | reverse complement strand
TAGAGTGCAAGGACGAAATTTTGGATCATACCTGGGGCCAAAATTGTCTGGTACATTTTCTCTTCCAGCGATGAACGGTGGCCTGAGAAAGAGGCTGAGGCCGAACAGCCAAGGTTAGACAGAGATAGTGAAAGGAATGTACCAATGAGCAGACCAGAGGGGGCATCTTTGATCGTAAAGGGCAAATTTATCAGGATTGCCAACTGGATTTAGGGAGGAGGCGCTCAGCAAGTTTAAGAGAAAAAAGGCGTCAAGGAGAGGTTTCCCAAGGGAAACGGAATGCTTTTGCTATGGCTTTCTGAATAAATATAGGGCGTGTGCATCTATACTCTTCAGTGAATCCAACGTTTAGTTTTCATAGAATCATAGAGTTGGAAGAGACCTCCTGGGCCATCCAGTCCAACAGTGAAAAGGAAAGTAGGTATATAGTATGAAATATTAAGTTCAATATATGTAATGAAATGTCTTCTTCTATAGTTCTTCACATAAAGATATTCAATTTAGCAACACTTCACACAAGTATTACCATAACATTGTTACACTTTCCAGTTTAAATATCAATACTGTCAAAAAGGAAAAAGGAAAACAAACACAGTTTTACTACAGACTTGATAATATTCTCAAGGGCTGCCGAAGCTTTAAATCAAGTAAATAACGCATACTTAACATAAAGATATACGTTTTAGTAACACTTTACACCAATTTTACAGTACAATAGTAAAAGTTTCGGTACTGTCAAATAAAATGAATGGAGACCAAACGTGGTCTTACTATTGTCTTGAAAATGTTCTCAAGCGTTAATGGAGTCAGTAAACTGACTAATACAAACGTAAATATCAAAGTTCTTCATATGAATGATGTCAACGTAGAGTTGCTCTTGGATAAGTCCTTTACCAATGTGTAACAGAGTTGTTGTTTCTGGATATCAGGGATGGCCAAGTAATCTGTAATGCCGGGGTGAATCATAGAATCATAGAATCAAAGAGCTGGAAGAGACCTCCTGGGCCATCCAGTCCATCCCCATTCTGCCAAGAAGCAGGAACATTGCATTCAAATCACCCCTGACAGATGGCCATCCAGCCTCTGTTTCAAAGCTTCCAAAGAAGGAGCCTCCACCACACTCCCTCTGGGGCAGAGAGTTCCACTGCTGAACGGCTCTCACAGTCAGGAAGTCCTTCCTCATGTTCAGATGGAATCTCCTCTCTTGTAGTTTGAAGCCATCGTTCCATTGCGTCCTAGTCTCCAAGGAAGCAGAAAACAAGCTTGCTCCCTCCTCCTCCCTGTGGCTTCCTCTCACATATTTATACATGGCTATCATATCTCCTCTCAGCCTCCTCTTCTTCAGGCTAAACATGCCCAGCTCCTTAAGCCACTCCTCATAGGGCTTGTTCTCCAGACCCTTGATCATTTTAGTCGCCCTCCTCTGGACACATTCCAGCTTGTCAATATGTCTCTTGAATTGTGGTGCCCAGAATTGGACACATTGTTCATGCTGAGATTTTTGTAAGTTGTTTTATCCTGATTGCAAGCTCCTGCATTTGGATTGTTTGGTTCAAGCTTGCTCCTGTTTCTTCAAGGGACTTGGGTCTTGGCAACCTTTTGTAACTGAAAGACTATTTTCCTGTGGACGTGGTCATTTGGATTCTGGGACTATTCTGTTTCCTGTCTTGGATTTTGCCTGGATCTCATTACACTGCTTTATGGATTGTTTTATGGATATTTCTTTATTTCCCATTTGAATGCCTTTGACCTTTTTGACTTTTGCTGTATTAATCTTCAATAAACTGCTTTGCTTATTAAAGAACATTGGTGTGTTTGTGGGTTCAAAGGTGCCTAAAAACAGGGATACATGTGGACAGTGGACATCATAGTATGATCACAAAGACCAAAGTGGAAGAACAAACAAGACAGTTGAAAGAATGACGGCTAACCTTCTCCTTAGAAATACCTTTCGTCACCAACATAGATTTTGGACTTACAGTTTTGTAACATGTGTGGAAATACTCTAGATAGCAAAAGCAAAAAACGATGGCCAATCACTCAAAAGAAAGAATGTAGTATCCATAGTCAACTTTACGTACGTACTTACTTACTTACTTAGGTGAGCCCTTGGAGTCCAAGGATGGATGATGGTCCTCCAAGGTTGGTGTCCTGGCAGTGGGTTTGTAGGTGACTGTGGAGCCGTATTTTTGACCTGCATCCTCTCCCACAGTGAGGGCATCGGTTTCCAGGTGGAAAGTGGTCCTGGTCAGGGTTGGCTTGACGCGCCTTCTTCCTCTTGCCACGTTTCTCTCTTTGGCCCTCCATTCGTGGGCGAAAAGTCAGGAGAGAATGCTTCTGGAACATGCCCAAACTTTGTCTCTGTGGGAGGGGGGAGGGACATCCTGCAGCAGCACATTTTGAATTTTTTCATTTTTCAATGACTATCTCATCAACATCAGGAGAGAATGCTGCTGGAACATAATAATAATAATAATAATAATAATAATAATAATAATAATAATAATAATAGAATCATAGAGTTGGAAGAGACCTCCTGGGCCATCCAGTCCAACCCCATTCTGCCAAGAAGCAGGAATATTGCATTCAAATCACCCCTGACAGATGGCCATCCAGCCTCTGTTTAAAAGCTTCCAAAAAAGGAGCCTCCACCACACTCCGGGGCAGAGAGTTCCACTGCTGAACGGCTCTCACAGTCAGGAAGTTCTTCCTCATGTTCAAATGGAATCTCCTCTCTTGTAGTTGGAAGCCATTGTTCCCTTGCGTCCTGGTCTCCAGGGAAGCAGTAAACAAGCTTGCTCCCTCCTCCTCCCTGTGGCTTCCCCTCACATATTTATACATGGCAATCATATCTCCTCTCAGCCTTCTCTTCTTCGGGCTAAACATGCCCAACTCCTTAAGCCGCTCCTCATAGGGCTTGTTCTTCAGACCTTTTATCATTTTAGTCGCTCTCCTCTGGACACATTCCAGCTTGTCAATATCTCTCTTGAATTGTGGTGCCCAGAATTGGACACAATATTCCAGATGTGGTCTAACCAAGGCGGAATAGAGGGGTAGCATGACTTCTATGCTCCTCTTGATGCAGGCCAACATCCCATTGGCTTTTTTTGCCGCCACATCACATTCCTGCCTCATGTTTAACTTGTTGTCCACAAGGACTCCAAGATCTCTTTCACACGTATTGCTCTCGAGCCAGGCATCATTGTCCCCCATTTTTTGCATTTCGTTTTTCCTGCCATAGTGGAGTCTCTTGCATTTGTCACTGTTGAACTTCATTTTGTTAGTTTTGGCCCATCATCTCTCTAATTTGTCAAGATCCCTTTGAATCCTGCTCCTGTCCTCTGGAGTCTTGGCTCTCCCTCCCAATTTGGTGTCGTCTGAAAAAACTTGATGATCCTGCCTTCTCGCCCTTCATCTAAGTCATGAATGAAGATCCTGAGCAGGACCGGGCCCAGGACGGAACCCTGCTTGTGACACTCCACTTGTCACTTCTTTCCAAGATGAAGAGGAGGAAGCCTTGGGGAGAATCACCCTCTGGGTTCGTCTATTTAACCAATTACAGATCCACCTCACCGTAGTTTTGCCTAGCCCACATTGGACTAGTTTCCTTGAAATAAATAAATAAATCCTTTATTTATAGCCCGCTACCATCTCCCAAAGGACTCGGTGTGGTGTACAAGAGGCCGAGTCCCAATACATCAATAAACAACAACAACAATACATCAATAAATAACTCAAGCAATAGACATTAACAATAACAACATGACGCAGTTAAAATCAATGTCAGGGCGATACAGTCCGAAAAACTCACAGCAACCCAATAATGGCTTTATTTCTTGCCCGCCTCCCTGACATCTCGAGGCGGGTTACTTACTTACTTTACTTAGACAATCCCTCGTAGTCTGAGGATGATGGTCCTCCAAGTGTAGTATCCTGGTGGTGGGTTCGTAGGTGACTGTGGAGCCCGATTCTTGACCGGCATCTTCTCCCACAGTGAGGGCATTGGTTTCCAGATGGAAGGCGGTCCCGGTCGGGGTTGGCTTGACGCGCCTTCTTTCTCTTGGCACGTTTCTCTCTTTCGCCTTCCATTCGTCCCTCTTCAAATTCTGCAGCACTGCTGGTCACAGCTGATCTCCAGCTGGAGCACTCAGTAAAGAACTGGTAAAGGGTCCATAGGTGGCTGTGGAGCCCGATTCTTGACCGGCATGTTCTCCCGCAGTGAGGGCATCGGTTTCGAGACGGAAGGCGGTCCCGGTCGGGGTTGGCTTTATGCACCTTTCTCTTGGCACGCTTCTTTCTTTCGCCCTCCATTTGTGCCTCTTCAAATTCTGCAGCACTGCTGGTCACAGCTGACCTCCAGCTGGAGCGCTTCCTGGTAAAGGGATCATCAACTTGCAAGTTCTTATTATTGAGGAAGGAAAGGAGGAAGGAAAAGAAGGAGGGAGGAAGCCACCCAGTCCCGGGCTTGGGGTGGGCTTGGCAGTGAGGACATCGGTTTGCAGACGGAAGGTGGTCCCAGTTGAGGTTGGCTTGACGCACCTTCCTCTTGGCACATTTCTCTCTTTCACCCTCCATCCATTCGTGCCTCTTCAAATTCTGTAGCACTGCTGGTCACAGCTGACCTCCAGCTGGAGCGCTCAGGAAAGAACTGGTAAAGGGATCATCAATCTGCAGGTTCTTATTATTGAGGAAGGAAAGGAAGGAGGGAGGAAGCCACCCAGTTTGGGGCTTGGGGTGGGCTTGGCAACCCTTTTTTCCCCCTTGGCCACTCCGCCTGAGAGAGAGGATGCCTTGAGTCTTCCTTCCTCTGGGCCCTTGAGCTGGACACTTTGTTTCCAAAGGCTTCCTTCCTTCCTTCCTTGCTGGGTTCCTCCCTTGGCGCCCCTCCCTCTCTTTCTCAGCCTGAAGGCAGGAAGCTGGGCTCAAGGGGGGGGGGGAGGGATATTATGGGATGCCCACCCCCAGGAAGACCCCTCGCCATTGGAAGGAGGGAGGGAGGAAGGGAGGGGGAGGGGTATTATGGGATGCCCTCCCCCAGGAAGACCCCTCGCCATTGGAAGGAGGGAGGGAAGGAGGGGTATTATGGGATGCCAGGAGGAAGGGGGGAAAGGGAGGAAAGGGGAGGGGCTTCTGGGTCCTTGCGAGGAGGGGCAGTGCTAACCACAGCCACACACACCCACACCCACAAAGAGAGACACACCTATAAACCTTGGTGCTTTTGTGGGCGAGTTCCTTTTGGAGTCAAGAGCGGCGAGAGGGAAGGAAGGAAAGAAGGAGGTAAGGGGCAGCCTTGGGGGGGGGGGGCTGGGGGGGGAGAGGGGTGAGGCACACGGCCAGGGGCACTCAGGCCCGTTCCAAGGCGGAGGCCAAGGCAGGGGAAGGGAAGTGGGGAGGGGGGTGGGTGGGAACCCTGCCTTGGCCTCCGCCTTGGAAGGGGCCTGAGTGCCCCCGGGGATCTCCGGCCGTGTGCCTCCCCCCTCTTCCCCCCCCCCCCCCCAGGCCCCCAGGGGTTGGCCAGAGGAGCCTCTGCCCAGACCAAGCGAACGGGGGTCGCTCCAAAATCCTCCAAGACTCCAGAGGACAGGAGCAGAATTCAAAACGATCTTCACAGATGAGAGAGATGAAGGGCCAAAACTCACACAATAAAGTTCAACGGGGACAAATGCAAGATACTCCACTTTGGCAGGAAAAACGAAATGCAAAGAGACAGAATGGGGGACGAGGAGGCCTGGCTCGAGAGCAGGACGTGTGAAAAAGATCTTGGAGTCCTCGTGGGGAGGAAGAAGGGGAACATGAGCCAACAATGTGATGTGGCGGCAAAAAAAGCCAATGGGATTTTGGCCTGCATCAAGAGGAGCATAGTGTCTAGATCTAGGGAAGTCATGCTCCCCATGCTCTATTCCACCTTGAATCACACTGTGTCCAATTCTGGGCACCATAATTCAAGAGAGATATTGACAAGCTGGAATGTGTCCAGAGAAGAGCAACTAAAATGATCAAGGGTCTGGAGAACAAGCCCTATGAGGAGCGGCTTAAGGAGCTGGGCATGTTTAGCCTGAAGAAGAGAAGGCTGAGAGGAGATATGATGAGAGCCATGTATAAATATGTGAGAGGAAGCCACAGGGAGGAGGAGGGAGCAAGCTTGTTTTCTGCTTCCCTGGAGACTAGGACGCAATGGAACAATGGCTTCAAACTACAAGAGAGGAGATTCCACCTGAACATGAGGAAGAACTTCCTGACTGTGAGAGCCGTTCAGCAGTGGAACTCTCTGCCCCGGAGTGTGGTGGAGGCTCCTTCTTTGGAAGCTTCTAATCAGAGGCTGGATGGCCATCTGTCGGGGGTGATTTGAATGCAATATTCCTGCTTCTTGGCAGAAAGGGGTTGGACTGGATGGCCCATGAGGTCTCTTCCAACTCTTGGATTCTAGGATTCTACAACTAAGGTGCTCACCTCCATTGCTAAGCCGAAGAGCCGGCGTTGTACGTAGACACCTCCAAGGTCACGTGGCCAGCAGCATGGCTGCATTCTTGGTTTCTATCCCTTTCCAGCCTTTTTCCCCCGCTCTCCTCACTCACCCCCTCAGGGGCACACAGCAAAGTTTGTTCTCCAAAAATACACAGAAGGGGCGGGGGGGGGGGAAGGTATAATGGAATTTCTCTCTGGACATAGAGAAAGGTTTGAAACACAGGTCAGTTCAAGTTAGGGCCATGTTCTGGAGGCAGTTTTTCTCCTGACGTTTCGCCTGCATCTATAGCAAGCATCCTCAGAGGTAGTGAGGTCTGTTGGAAGTAGGAAAATGGGTTCATATATCTGTGGAATAACCAGGGTGGACAAAGGACTCTTGTCTGCTGGAGCTAAGTGTGAATGTTTCAATTGATCACCTTGATTAGCATTTAATGGCTTGGAAGTGCCTGGGGGGAATCTTTTGTTGAGAGTGATTTTTTGTGCCTGTTTGTTTCCTCTCTGTTGTTCTGCTGTTCTGATTTTAGAGGTTTTTTTAATACTGGTAGCTAGATTTTGTTCATTTTCATGGTTCCCTCCTTTCTGTTGAAATTGTCCACATGCGTCTTGTGGATTTCAATGGCTTCTCAATGTAGTCTGACATAGTGGTTGTGAGAGTGGTCCAGCACTTCTGTGGGGAAACAGAACAGGCACATAAAATCACTCCCAGGCACTTCCAAGCCATTGAATGCTAATCAAGGTGATCGGCTGAAACATGGGCATATTTAGCCTGAAGAAGAGAAGGCTGAGAGGAGATATGATAGCCATGTATAAGTATGTGAGAGGAAGCCACAGGGAGGAGGAAGGAGCAAGCTTGTTTTCTGCTTCCTTGGAGACTAGGACGCAATGGAACAATGGCTTCAAACTACAAGAGAGGAGATTCCATCTGAACATTAGGAAGAACTTCCTGACTGTGAGAGCCGTTCAGCAGTGGAACTCTCTGCCCCGGAATGTGGTGGAGGCTCCTTCTTTGGAAGCTTTTAAGCAGAGGCTGGATGGCCATCTGTCAGGGGTGATTTGAATGCAATATTCCTGCTTCTTGGCAGAATGGGGTTGGACTGGTTGGCCCATGAGGTCTCTTCCAACTCTTTGATTCTACGATTCTACGATTCTACATTCCCACCTAGCTCCAGCAGACAAGAGTCCTTTGTCCCACCCTGGTCATTCCACAGATATATAAACCCTTTTTCCTACTTCCAACAGACCTCACTACCTCTGAGGATGCTTGCCATAGATGCAGGCGAAACGTCAGGAGAAAAATTGCCTCCAGAACATGGCCATATAGCCCGGAAAAACCTACAACAACCCAACCAGACAATTGTATTACATTTTTAACAAATTTTTCACAAACAGACAAAGCAGAGTTTGCAAGCTTGGTTGTTGATTAAGGCCCCAACAAAGGATTCCCCCAGGCAGTAAGAATTTATTTATTTTTCATGTCAGGAGCAAACAAAACAGTTGAATTGCATTTTTAACAAATAAACAAACAAAGCACAAAGTTTTCAAGCTTGGTAGTTGATTAAATGTCCCTTGATGAGTATCTGGCCACTTGGAGTGCTTCTGGTGTTGCTCCAAGAAGGTCCTCCATTGTGCATGTGGCAGGGCTCAGGTTGCATTGCAGCAGGTGGTCAGTGGTTTGCTCTTCTCCGCACTCGCATGTCATGGATTCCACTTTGTGGCCCCATTTCTGGAGGTTGGCTCTGCATCTCGTGGTGCCAGAGCTGTTCAACACCTTCCAAGTCGCCCAGTCTTCTGTGTGCCCAGGGGGGAGTCTCTCATTTGGTATCAGCCATTATTTGAATTTCTGGGTTTGAGCCTGCCACGTTTGGACTCTCGCTTGCTGTTGTGTTTCAACGAGTGTCTCTGTAGATCTTAGAAAACTATTTCTTGATTTAAGTCGTTGACATGCTGGCTGATACCCAAACAGGGGATGAGCAGGAGATGTCTCTGCCTTGGTCCTTTCACTATTGGCTGGTACATCCCGGCGGATGTCAGGTGGTGCAATACCGGCTAAACAGTGTAATTTCTCCAGTGGTGTAGGGCGCAGACACCCCGTGATTATGCGGCATGTCTCATTAAGAGCCACATCCTCTGTTTTAGTGTGCTGAGATGTGTGTCCACACTGGGCATGCATACTCAGAAGCAGAGTAGCACAGCGCAAGGGCAGATGTCTTCACTGTGTCTGGTTGTGATCCCCAGGTTGTGCCAGTCAGCTTTCGTATGATATTGTTACTAGCACCCACTTTTTTCTTCATGTTCAGGCAGTGCTTCTTATTGGTAAGAGCACGATCCAGAGTGACTCCCAGGGATTTGGGTGTGCTGCAATACTCCAGTGGGATTCCTTCCCAGGTCATCCTCAGAGCTCGGGGTGCTTGTCTGTTCTTAAGATGAAAAGCACATGTCTGTGTTTTAGATGGGTTAGGGATCAGCTGGTTTTCTCTGTAGTATGCAGTAAGAGCACCTAGAGCTTCAGAGACCTTCTGTTCAACCATCTCAAAGTTCTCTGCTTGAGTGGTGATGGCACGATCATCAGCATAGATGTGTATGTTGTGCAGGCATCGAATTGTGCCTTTCTGTAAGCCGCCCTGAGGGGGTTGAGAAGGGCAGGTAGAAGTACCCGAAATAAATACAAATAAATAATGTGGCCCATTCCTTGACCCATGTCAGCACCGCTGCATCATAGTACAACTGGAGGTCCGGCAGTCCTAATCTTCCCCTCCTAGTTTCATCACTTAGATTTCTGAATTTTATTCTGGCCTTTTTATTTTGCCAGATAAATCTATTTATATCTTTTTGCCATTTCGTTAGTGTGTTTTTAGTTCTTACTATTGGAATCATACGGAATAGGTATAGCACCTCCATGAGGATATTCATTTTTGTTAATGCTATCCTTTTTTTAATGCAAAATTTTGTTAATGCAAAATTTGTGTTTTTTTTTTTAATCTGTTTGTTTGTTTTGTTCTGTTAGAAATGTAATACAATGTTCTGGTTGCGGATGACACGATAAATAAAATGCTATCCTACCTAAGAGGGATAGGTCTAACCTCTGCCATTGTCTCATTTTTTCGTTTATTTTTTTCCCATTTGATGTCATAGTTATTTTTTAATAGTTGTGCATTACTTGTTGTTATCTGGATCCCCAAATATTTTACCTTTTAAGCGATTTCCACCCCTGTTTTCTTCCATAGTTCTTCCTTTCTCCTTCTTGTCATGTTCTTGACCAGGAATTTAGACTTATCTTTGTTTATATTAAGCCCTGCCACTTCACCGAATGATTCGATTTCTGTCCACCATCTAGTGGGTCCTCCATTATACACATCACGTCATCCGCGAATGCCGCTACTTTGTAATTATGTGATCTCACCTTTAACCCTTTAATTTCTTGATTTTTTTCTGATGCTTTCCAGCATTACTTCTAGGCTCATGATAAAGATTAATGGGGATAATGGGCATCCCTGCCTAGTTCCTCTATGTATATTAATTAGTTCGGAGGTTTGTCCGTTCACTATAATTCTGGCGGACTGCTGTGAGTATATTGTCTTAATCACATTTATAAAATGAAAACCAGCGTCCATTTCTTTTAATAATTCAGTTATGAATCCCCAGTTGACCCTGCCAAAGGTCTTTTCGGCGTCCAAAAATAGAAGTCCTACCTCTTTTTGTATGTGCTTTTCGTAATTTTCTATTGTATTAAAGATCAATCTAGTGTTGTTATTTATTTGACGTCCTGGCAGAAAGCCGGGTTGATCTTCATTTATCCTTGTGTTTAGGACCTTTTTTAGTCTTGCTGCTCTTACTCCCGCGAATATTTTATAATCGACATTAAGCAAGGAGATTGGTCGAAAGTTTTTAACTTTTGTGTTATCTTGGTCTTCTTTTGGTATTAACGTTATGTGTGCAGTCCTCCATGTCTCGGGTCTCTTCCTCTCCTCCAGGGCTCTGTTTATTACTTTCGTTAGGTGTGGTGTTAATACATTCTCTCCCCTCTGTTGTTTAACATCTATATGCGACCACTTGCTCAGCTGGTTCGAGGTTTTGGGCTTGAGTGTTATCAGTACGCGGATGACACTCAGCTGGTGCTGAAGATGGAAGGCCGACCGGACTCTGCACCCGATTGTTTCCATCAGTGCCTCGAGGCCGTGACTGGATGGCTGCGTGCCAGCAGGCTGAGGGTGAAT
Organism: Anolis sagrei; assembly: GCF_037176765.1. Taxonomy (NCBI): domain Eukaryota; kingdom Metazoa; phylum Chordata; class Lepidosauria; order Squamata; family Anolidae; genus Anolis; species Anolis sagrei. Next base: position 246,802,705 of record NC_090024.1, on the reverse strand, counting down.
CCAGCAAAGACGGAGATCCTATGGCTGGGTGGATCGGGCAGTGGGGACATCCATCTGCCCACCCTGGATGGCGAGGCGTTACGCCCGTCATCATTGGTCAAGAGTCTGGGAGTCCTTTTGGACCCTCTGCTGACAATGGAGGCCCAGGTCTCCGCCGTGAGCAAAACCGCCTTCTTTCACCTGCGGCAGGCTAGACGGCTGGCCCCCTCCCTGTCCAGGGACGACCTAGCTACGGTGATCCAGGCCACGGTCATCTCAAGACTGGACTACTGTAACGCCCTCTACATTGGCCTCCCTCTGTCGGTGATTCGGAAGCTCAAGTTGGTACAAAACGCAGCTGCTCGGCTTCTTGCGGGAATTCCGATGAGATGCCACATAACACCAATCTTACTACAGCTGCATTGGTTACTAATTGAGCACCAGATCACTTTCAAAGTGATGGTACTCACCTTTAAGGCCTTGCATGGTCTGGGGCCGATGTACCTGAGGGACCGCCTCACCCCCTCCCAACCCCAGAGATCCCTCCGTTCTGAGGACCAAGATCTATTGGAGGTCCCCAGTGTCAAGACCTTGCGTCTAGCAGCAACCAGACGCAGAGCCTTCACAGCAGTGGCGCCATCACTCTGGAATGCTCTGCCACCTGAGGTTCGTGCCCTGCGGGACTTACCAGCTTTCCGCAGGGCATGTAAGACATACCTGTTCCGACAGGCTTTTAATGTTTGATACTGTTGTTTTTAAATTGTTTTAAATTGCTTTTAAATTGTGTTAGATTTTAGTCATTCTTGTAAGCCGCTCCGAGCCCCAGGGGAGTGGCGGCATATAAGTTTAAATAATAAATACATAAATAAATAAATAAATAAATACATCGCTGAAGATTTTATAATATTTGTCCGTAAGTCCATCAGGGCCTGGGGATTTGTTTGTTGGTAGATCCGCTATTATCTTCCGTATTTCCTCTTCCGTAGCCGTCCTGTTCAGTATTTCCCTTTCTTTCTCTGTCAGCTTCTTTATTTTCTGTTTTCCCAGGTAGTGGATTACCTTTTCCTTGCGGATGTTGTCATCTGCATATAATTTCTTATAGAATTTACGAAATTGTTCTTCAATATCCGTCTGGTTAACATAACTTTTCCCCCCTTCTTCTATTTTGTTTATCGGCTGTTTCTGTTTTCTCCTTCTAATTTTCCATAGGTATCTCCCTATTTTGTTGGCATTTTCGAAGGGATTTTGTTTCATATATTTTCGCTTTTGACTTATTTCCTCTAATTAAAGCGAGTCTATTCTTTTCCTTAGTATATCCAATTGTAGGCACATTTTCTTATTATCTGGGTTTTTTTTTTTTGTTCTGCCTCCGTTTTTTGGATTTCCTCCTTTATCTTTCTAAGTTCACAATTTCTTATTCTATTTCTCTTTGCTTTCTATTGAATAAAGTGGCCTCTTATATATGCTTTAGATGTGTTCCATATGATATCTATTGTCGTGTCTTGTTCTGTGTTGGTCTTAAAGAACTCTTCCAATATCTTCTTATTGACCTCCTGATCCTTATGCTCTCTTAATAACTGATCATCTAACCTCCATTTAAATATTCTTTTCCTATTGTCTGTTTTTTCAAGGGTTACTTCTAATGGAGAATGATCCGAATTTATTCTCGTCAGGATTCTAACTTTTGTTGTTTTTGATACAATTGCCTCTGTTCCCCATATCATATCTATTCAGGACCATGTATTATGTCGGTTCAAGAAGAAAGTAAAGTCCTGTTCGTCTCTATGGTGACATCTCCAAATATCCTGCAATCCTAGATTTTCTTTTAGCACCTTAAAGTCTCTTGGAAGTTCTCCCATATAGTAGTTGTTTGTTTTTTAAACTCCCTTTGTTTTATCCATTTTGCTATTTAAAACCCCATTAAAGTCACCCATGATGATTAGATCATCGTGTGGCCAGTAAATCAGAAGACACTTACTTCTTGGGAGGAGAGCAATGTCCAATCTCGATAAAATAGTAAAGAGTAGAGACATCACACTGGCAACAAAGATCCATTGCCTAGTCAAAGCCATGGTATTCCCTGTAGTCACCTAGGGATGTGAGAGCTGGACCAGAGGGAAGGCTGACCGAAGGAAGATCGATGCTTTTGAGCTGTGGTGTTGGAGGAAAGTTCTGAGAGTGCCTTGGACTGCGAGAAGATCCAACCAGTCCATCCTCCAGGAAATAAAGCCCAACTGCTCATTGGAGGGAAGGAGAGTAGAGACAAAGTTGAAGTACTTTGGCCACATCATGAGGAGACAGGAAAGCCTAGAGAAGGGAATGATGCTGGGGAAAGTGGAAGGCAAAAGGAAGAGGGGCCGACCAAGGGCAAGATGGATGGATGGCATCCTTGAAGTGGCTGGACTGACCTTGAAGGAGCTGGGGGTGGTGACGGCCGACAGGGAGCTCTGGCGTGGGCTGGTCCATGAGGTCACGAAGAGTCGGAGACGACTGAACGAATGAACAACATTCCGGTTCTAATATCTTCTTGTATAGTGATTCTATAAATTTTGTTTTAGTTCCGTTTGGGGCATAGATATTACACAATAGCACACTCCTCCCATCAAACTCTATAATTATGCCTAGGATTCTTCCCTCTTGGTCTTTGAATACCTGTTTCGATGGAATCCTTTTGTTAACATATGTTACTACCCCCCTTTCCCCCCCCCCCCATGCATAATACATTTTCCCGTTTCTTTTGTGTTAAGTGGGCCACATATTTCTGGCAGATATGGGTTTCCTGCAAAGATTCTATATCAAATAGTCCTTTCTTAAGTTGGTGCCAAATTTTTGTTCTTTTATTTGGGTTATTTAAACCATTTACATTGTTTGAATATATTTTAATGCACTTTAATATTGCTTTAGGATTGCCTATGCGCCCGCATCTTTCTTTGAAAACCCTATCCTAGTTTACCTTACCTTGTTTCATGCCCAGCATTTTATATTTTAATTATTACATTTGGCTTAAATGCTGTATGTTGTTATTGTTTATTGCTTATTGTGTATTTTTTGTTTATGAGTTTTATTTTAACTATTTGTATTGATTATTTGTTATTGCTTTTGTTTATTGATGTGCTGTGGACTTGGCCTCATGTAAGCCTCACCGAGTCCCTTGGGGAGATGGTAGCGGGGTACAAATAAAGTTGTTGTTATTATTATTATTATTATTATTATTATTATTATTATTATTATAGGAAAGCTTCATGCTGGCACTTTAGCAGCCCACACCTTTGTTGTCTTCTGTGTGTTCCCTTGAGACCCTTGCAATTCCCATGAAGGGAAAAAGGGGAGAAGTTTTCTAGCTTTCATCCTTTCAATCTTTTCTTTCTTCTTTCTTCACCAGGGAAAGGAACATTCTACGGAGCCACATTTGTCAAGATAAGAAACAATTCAACATCTGGTAGACATTGAAGAATTTAGATTTCAAAAGTGCAGTAAAGAAACCAGACATATAGGAAGAAGAAATACTCCGAAGGTGCCGATCTGGCTGCTTTGGCTCACTGACACTTCAGAAAAGGAAAGTGTCTATCTTGCATTTTAAAGTACCAACATGGAGAGACAATCATATCAATGTACTGAATGTGGAAAGGGTTTTAGTCAGCAGACACTTCTGCAGTTACATGAAAGAACTCACACTGGTGAGAAACCCTACACATGTCTGGAATGTGGGAAGAGCTTCACTCACAGTACACATCTGTGTTCACATGCAAGAACTCACACTTGGGAGAAACCCTATGAATGCCCAGAGTGTGGAAAGCGTTTCACTTGGAGTGGAAGTCTACGTTCACATCAAAGAGTTCACACTGGGGAGAAACCCTATAAATGCCTGGAGTGTGGAAAGAGTTTCACTCAGAGTGGACATCTACGTTCACATCAAAGAGTTCATACTGGGGAGAAACCCTATAAATGCCTGGAGTGTGGAAAGACTTTCACTCGGAGTGGATGTCTACGTTCACATCAGAGAACCCACACTGGAGAGAAACCCTATAAATGCCCAGAGTGTGGAAAGAGTTTCACTCGGAGTGGAGAGCTATGTTCACATCAAAGAGTTCACACTGGGGAGAAACCCTATGAATGCCTGGAGTGTGGGAAGAGTTTCATTCAGAGTGGAGAGCTACATTCACATAAGAGAATCCACACTGGGGAGAAACCCTTTACATGCCCAGAGTGTGGAAAGAGTTTCACTTGGAGTAGAAGTCTATGTTTACATCGAAGAGTTCACACTGGGGAGAAACCCTATAAATGCCTGGAGTGTGGAAAGAGTTTCACTTGGAGTAGAAGTCTACATTCACATCAAAGTGTTCACACTGGGGAGAAACCCTATAAATGCCTGGAGTGTGGAAAGAGTTTCACCCAGAGTGGAGAGCTACGTTCACATCAAAGAATTCACACTGGGGAAAAACCCTATAAATGCCTGGAGTGTGGGAAGAGTTTCAGTCGGAGTGGTCATCTACGTTCACATCAGAGCGTTCACACTGGGGAGAAACCCTATGAATGCCCAGAGTGTGGAAAGAGTTTCACTCAGAGTGGTCATCTACGTTCACATCAAAGAGTTCACACTGGCGAGAAACCCTATGTATGCCTGGAGTGTGGAAAGAGTTTCACTTGGAGTGGAGACCTACATTCACATCAGAGAACCCACACTGGGGAGAAACCCTATGAATGCCCGGAGTGTGGAAAGAGTTTCACTCAGAGTGGACAGCTACATTCACATAAGAGAATCCACACTGGGGAAAAACCCTATACATGCCCAGAGTGTGGAAAGAGTTTCACTTGGAGTGGAGAGCTACGTTCACATCAAAGCATTCACACTGGGGAGAAACCCTATGAATGCCTGGAGTGTGGAAAGAGTTTCACTTGTAGTGGAAGTCTACGGTCACATCAAAGCATTCACACTGGGGAGAAACCCTATAAATGCCTGGAGTGTGGAAAGAGTTTCACTCGGAGTGGAAGTCTACGTTCACATCAAAGAGTCCACACTGGGGAGAAACCCTATGTATGCCTGGAGTGTGGAAAGAGTTTCAGTCAGAGTGGGGCCCTACGTTCACATCAAAGAGTTCACACTGGGGAGAAAGCTTTTAAAATGCCTGCAATGTGGAAAGAGTTTCACTCAGAGTGGGGCCCTACATTCACATCAGAGACATCAGAGAACGCACATTGGGAAGAAACTTTAAATGTCTCAAATGTGGAAAGAGCTTCCCTGAGAGTGGAGAATTACATAAACATAATAGAACCCAGATAGAGATGAATTGAGGCTTATTGGGTGTAAATAGATGCTAAGATGCTTTTTTTCTTGGTTTCTCTCTCTCTCTCTCCACATTGTTGACTATCCTGGAATGTGATTTATTTAAGAGGAAATAATAATAATAATAATAATAATAATAATAATAATAATCCATTAGAACAAATGCCATCAAAGCCAGAATTGAAAAGCCAATGACAGATCCCAAGTGTAGACTCTGCAAGGAAGCAGATGAAACAATAGATCACATCCTCAACTGCTGCAAGAAGATTGAGCAGACAGACTCCAAGCAGAGGCACAACACTGTTGCTCAGATGATTCATTGGAATACCATCTGCCTGTGACAAAGATCTGGTGGGATCACAAGCTGGAAAAAGTTACAGAAAATGAACACATCAAACTACTCTGGGACTTCCAAATTCAGACTGGCAGAGTTATGGAGCACAATACTCCTCACGATCATGTTAGAAAACAAAATATGGATCGCTGATGTTGCAATCCCAGGTGACAGTAGGACTGAAGAGAAACAACTGGAAAAGCTGACATGATATGAGGATTTAAAGATTGAACTGCAAAGACTCTGGCACAAGCCAGTCAAGGGGGTCCCAGTGGTGATCGGCACACTCTGTGCAGTGCCTCAAGACCTTGGCCTGGGCTTAAACACAATAGGTGCTGACAAAATCAACACCTGCCAGCTGCAAAAGGCCACCTTACTGGGTCTGCATGCATTATTCATCGATACATCACACAGTCCTAGACACTTGGGAAGTGTCCGACGTGTGATCCAGTACAACAGCCAGCAGAGTGATCTTGTCTGCTGTGGACTCATGTTGTGTTTCAAATTATTATTATTATTATTATTATTATTATTATTATTATTATTATCATTACTGTACTCCGCTTCCATCTCCTGGGAGGGATGTGGGATGGCTTACATGGGGACTAAGCCCGATCAACATAGTTAAACTATAACACATTAAAATCATAACAGCAGCATCAAAACAAAATAAAAGAACAGCATTATAACAAAATATAAAACAACCGTTGAACTAACAACCAATGGACCTGAAATAGTGACCGGGTTTTGGCACGGAGGGCAAACTAGTGCAGTCAATTGTAAGGGAAGGGCTGAGAGAAAAGATGCGTAAGTCGAAGGGCAAAATGAGGGATAGAGGGCAATGTAAAACAGAACATTATATCTTTGGGTAGAGAACGGTAGTAAAGTGCAAGGATGAAATTTTGGATCATACCTGGGGCGAAAATTGGGGGATTATCTAATCAAAAGTCACAGTGGAACATCCATGTCTTCAGATCTTTGCGGAAGATGGAAAGGGTGGGTGTTAGGCTGATGTCCCTGGGGAGGGAGTTCCAGTGCCACCACCGAGAAGGAGACAAGGATGCAGAACAATGGCTGCAAACTACAAGAGAGGAGATTCCATCTGAACATTAGGAAGAACTTCCTGACTATGAGAGCTGTTCAGCAGTGGAACTCTCTGCCCCAGCCTGTGGTAGAGGCTCCTTCTTTGGAAGCTTTTAAGCAGAGGCTGGGTGGCCATCTGTCAGGGGTGCTTTGAATGCAATTTTCCTGCTTCTTGGCAGAATGGGGTTGGACTGGATGGCCCAGGAGGTCTCTTCCAACTCTGTGATTCTATCTGTAACTGGATTGATAAGAAATATACCCATATATATATATGGAATGTATGCTGTATACATAAAGTTTGTAAGTAAGTAAACTGTGTATAACTTTTAACAAAAAACAACCAATTTTGTTTCTTGAGAGCATGATTTAAACCAAGTGTGACGGAGCCCGTATATTACTGCTACTTATTGTAAAGGCTTGGCCACTAATTTGCAATGATGCCACTAAATTGTAAGGATGTATGAATATCACTGCTACTAATATGTAGAGAGTTGGTAAAAGGAGTCACCTCTTTGTGAAGGCTTATTAAAATGATGACACAACCAATAGCTTGTAATGTTGCTTTGGTCTTTCTTTAATATGTGGTGTGACTTGGAAAAGAATGGCAACATAGGCTTGGCTTCAAAAAGAAACAGTAACAAGTTTTTGAGGTCCAGAAGCTTGATGGTTTCAAAGTTTCTCTTCTCTTAGGGGTACAGGGTGACAGAGCCCGTATATTACTGCTACTAATTGTAAAGGCTTGGCCACTAATTTGCAATGATGCCACTAAATTGTAAGGATGTATGAATATCACTGCTACTAATATGTAGAGAGTTGGTAAAAGGAGTCACCTCTTTGTGAAGGCTTAATAAAATGATGACACAACCAATGGCTTGTAATGTTGCTTTGGTCTTCTTTAATGTGTGGCGTGACTTGGAAAAGAATGGCAACATAGGCTTGGCTTCAAAAAGAAACTGCAACAAGTTTATTGAGGTCCAGAAGCTTGATGGTTTCAAAGTTTCTCTTCTCTTAGGGGTACAGATCTTTAATGGTTACGTTCATAACCGTTCTTAAATAACTCTTAGGAGGTCTAATTCTTCTGACAAACAGGTCCCAAACTTAGTTCCTTTAAAAAGACATGTTTCTTTCTTTCTTTAACAGGTTGTTTCAGGCGCACGCTTATGCCTTTCTTTATGATGGTTCCTTTACAATAAAGATGCTTATTAGGACTTCCCCTCTTTTTCCACAATAGTAGTAGTTGTTGTTGTTCATTCGTTCAGTCGTCTCCGACTCTTCGTGACCTCATGGACCAGCCCACGCCAGAGCTCCCTGTCGGCCGTCACCACCCCCAGGGTCTCCTTCAAGGTCAGTCCAGTCCCTTCAAGGATGCCATCCATCCACCTTGCCCTTGGTCGGCCCCTCTTCCTTTTGCCTTCCACTTTCCCCAGCATAATTGTCTTCTCTAGGCTTTGCTGTCTCCTCATGATGTGGCCAAAGGACTTCAGCTTTGGCTATCATATCTCCTCTCAGCCTTGTCTTCTTCAGCCTTCTCTTCTTCAGATTCCATCCGAACATGAGGAAGAACTTCCTGTGAGAGCCGTTCAACAGTGGAACTCACTGCTCCAGAGTGTGGTGGAGGCTCATTCTTTGGAGGCTTTTAAACAGAGGCTGGATGGCCATCTGTCAGGGGTGATTTGAAAGGAGATTCCATCTGAACATGAGGAAGAACTTCCTAACTGGGATAGCCGTTCAGCAGTGGAACTCTCTGCCCCGGAGTGTGGTGGAGGCTCATTCTTTGGAGGCTTTGAAGCGGAGGCTGGGTGGCCATCTGTCGGGGGTGCTTTGAATGGGATTGTCCTGCTTCTTGGCAGAAGGGGGCTGGACTGGATGAAGGCCCACCAGGCCTTTTCCAGGGGGCAGCCAAGGGCCTCCCTCCCGGGGAGCAGCAGGAGGGCAGGCTCCGCCGGCCTTGAGGTTCCCGGGTGTGTGTGTGTGTGTGTGTGTGTGTGTGTGTGTGTGTATGTGGGTGCCTGTGCCTCCCCGCTCTTCCCTCCCTCTCTTTCTCAGCCTGAAGGAAGGAAGCCAGGCTCAAGGGGGGAGGGAGGGGGAGGGGGAGCCCTCCCCCAGGAAGACCCCTCGCCATCAACAGGCTTGGAGGGAGGGTGGAGGGGTATTATGGGATGCCAGGAGGAAGGGAAAGGAAAGAACTGGTAAAGGATCCATAGGTGACTGTGTAGCCCGATTCTTCCCTGGCATCCTCTCCCGCAGTGAGGGCATCGGTTTCCAGACGGAAGGCGGTCCTAGTCGGGGTTGGCTTGACGCACCTTCCTCTTGGCATGTTTCTCTCTTTCGCCCTCCATTCGTGCCTCTTTAAATTCTGCAGCACTGCTAGTCACAGCTGGCCTCCAGCTGGAGTGCTCAGGAAGGAACTGGTAAAGGGATCATCATCCTCTCCCGCAGTGAGGGCATTGGTTTCCAGGTGGAAGGCAGTCCCAGTTGGGGTTGGCTTGACGCGCCTTCCTCTTGGCATGTTTCTCTCTTTCGCCCTCCATCCATTCGTGCCGCTTCAAATTCTACAGCACTGCTGGTCACAGCTGACTTCCAGCTGGAGCGCTTCCTGGTAAAGGGATCATCCAACTTGCAAGTTGTTATTATTGAGGAAGAAAAGGAGGAAGGAAAGGAAGGAGGGAGGAAGCCACCCAGTCCGAGGCTTAGAGTGGGCTTGGCAACCCTTTTTTCCCTTTGCCACTCTGCCTGAGAGGATGCCTTGAGTCTTCCTTCTTCTCGGCTCTTGAGCTGGACACTTTGTTTCCCAAAGGCTTGCTTCCTTCCTTCCTTCCTTCCTTCCTTCCTTCCTTCCTTCCTTCCTTCCTTCCTTGCTGGGTTCCCCCCTTGGCACCCCTCCCTCTCTTTCCCAGCCTGAAGGAAGGAAGCCACATACACACCCGCCATCTAAGTTTGCCCAGATACACAAAAACCATCTAACTTTTGGAGACTTTGGAGGTTTTGGACTGACGCCTTCCAAAGCCAGATAAACACCACCATTTAAGTTTGAGTACTACATTTTGGAGACTTTGGAGTTTTTGGACTGACATCTTCCAAAGCCAAATACACAACTGCTATCTAAGTTTGAGTTTTGGAGACCTTTGACTGCAACTTTCCAAAGTGAGATGCCACCATCTAAGTTTTCCCAGATACGCAATCGCCATCTAAGTTTGAGTACTACATTTTGGAGACTTGGGAGTTTTTGCACAGACACCTTCCGAATCCAGATACACAACAGCCATCTAAGTTTGAATCCTAACTTTTGGAGACTTTGGAGGTTTTGGACTGACATCTTCCAAATCCAGATACACAACTGCTATCTAAGTTTGAGTTTTAGAATCAAAGAGTTGGAAGAGACCTCATGGGCCATCCAGTCCAACCCCATTCTGCCAAGAAGCAGGAATATTGCATTCAAATCACCCCTGACAGATGGCCATCCAGCCTCTGCTTAAAAGCTTCCAAAGAAGGAGCCTCCACCACACTCCCTTCGGGGCAGAGAGTTCCACTGCTGAACGGCTCTCACAGTCAGGAAGTTCTTCCTAATGTTCAGATGGAATCTCCTCTCTTGTAGTTTGAAGCCATTGTTCCGCGTCCTAGTCTCCAAGGAAGCAGAAAACAAGCTTGCTCCCTCCTCCCTGTGGCTTCCTCTCACATATGTATACATGGCTATCATATCTCCTCTCAGCCTTCTCTTCTTCAGGCTAAACATGCCCAGCTCCCCAAGCCGCTCCTCATAGGGCTTGTTCTCCAGACCCTTGATCATTTTAGTCGCCCTCCTCTGGACACATTCCAGCTTGTCAATATCTCTCTTGAATTGTGGTGCCCAGAATTGGACACAATATTCCAGGTGTGGTCTAACCAAAGCAGAATAGAGGGGTAGCATTACTTCCTTAGATCTAGACACTATGCTCCTATTGATGCAGGCCAAAATCCCATTGGCTTTTTTTGCCGCCACATCACATTGTTGGCTCATGTTTAACTTGTTGTCCACGAGGACTCCAAGATCTTTTTCACACGTACTGCTCTTGAGCCAGGCGTCCCCCATTCTGTATCTTTGCATTTCATTTTTTCTGCCAAAGTGGAGTATCTTGCATTTGTCACTGTTGAACTTCATTTTGTTAGTTTTGGCCCATCTCCATCTTTTGGGGACCTTTGACTGACACCTTCCAAAGTGAGATGCCACCATCTAAGTTTTCCCAGATACGCAATCGCCATCTAAGTTTGAATCCTAAGTTTTGGAGACTTTTGAGTTTTTGGACTGACATCTTCCAAATCCAGATACACAATCGTCATCTACGTTTGAATACTAACTTTTGGAGACTCTTGAGGTTTTGGAGTGACACCTTCCAAAGCCCAGATACACAACCGCCATCTAAGTTTGAATCCTAAGTTTTGGAGACTTTGGAGTTTTTGGACTGACATCTTCCAAATCCAGATACACATCTGCCATCTAAGTTTGAATCCTAACTTTTGGAGACTCTTGAGGTTTTGGAGTGACACCTTCCAAAGCCCAGATACACAACAGCCATCTAAGTTTGAATCCTAACTTTTGGAGACTTTGGAGTTTTTGGACGGACATCTTCCAAATCCAGATACACAACCGCCATCTAAGTTTGAATCCTAACTTTTGGAGACTCTTGAGGTTTTGGAGTGACACCTTCCAAAGCCCAGATACCCAACGGCCATCTCAGTTGGAAGCCTGTCAGTGTCACTCCACGATATGGGAATGGAGATCCAGCCCAAGAGAACAAGACCGCTTCGTTCAGGTTCCTTTCTTGTTTCGATGCATTTTTGGGGGGAACTTTGCAAGAAGAAGAAGAAGGAGAAGAAGAGAGTCCAACTTGTAGGTTGTGAAGTCTGGGAAAAGTTTTGCAAATGGGAGAAAGTCCCTTGGTATGTGTATCTCATGAATTGCAAAGAGTTCTTGGTTTCTGTGTTTCAATCAAAGTTGGTTTTGAGCATCCAAAAGGGAGAGAGATTATGGGATGCCAGGGGGGAGGGGGGAAAGGGAGGGGCTTCTGGGTCCGTGGGCTCCTCCCTGGGGGCGTGGAGGGGGGGCAGTGCTGACCACAGGCACACACACACACACACCTATAAACCTTGGTGCTTTTGTGGGCGAGTTCCCTTTGGAGTCAAGAGCGGCGAGAGAGAGAGAGCGAAGGAAGGGGGTAAGGGGCAGCCTTGGGGGGTGGGTGGGAGGGAGAGGCACATGGCCGGAGACCCCCGTGGGCACTCGGGCCCCTTCCAAGGCGGAGGCCAAGGCAGGGGAAGGGAAGGGAAGGGGTGGGTGGGCTTTCAGAGGAGCTTCTCTCCCGACCAGGCAAACGGGGGTCGCCCCAAAATCCTCCAAGAGGAGGAGCCCCCACCCCCCCAACCTGTGGCTCCCCAGGGGTTTGGGCCTCCCACTCCCCGAAATCCTCAGTCAAGGGCAAGGTTCCCCCCTGACATGAAGCCCAGTCCTTTCCGACTCTGAGACTAAGGTGCTCATCTCCATTTCTAAGCCGAAGAGCCGGCGTTGTCCGTAGACGCCTCCAAGGTCACTTGGCCAGCAGCATGGCTGCATTCTTTGTTGTATTCCTTTCCAGCCTTTCCCTCTCTCCTCACTCACCCCCTCAGGGACACTCAGAGTGGGTCACAATGGCAACGATTCCATGCCGCAATCATCACAGTTATCAAAGCAAAATAAAATTAGACAATATCTATCTTGTCTATCTATCTATCTATCTATCTATCTATCTATCTATCTATCTATCTAAAAATGCTCTGTGCATAATGAGTACCTTAAAAACAAAAGAACCCGTGAACAAAATCACACCAAATTTCGCAACAAAACGTCTCACGACACAAGGAGTGACCATCACTCAAAAAATTATGGTTTTGTCATTTGGGAGTTGTAGTTGCTGGGATTTATAGTTCACCTACAATCAAAGAGCATTCTGAACTCCACCAACGATGGAATTGAACCAAACTTGGCACACAGGGCTCCCCTGACCAACAGAAAATACTGGAAGGATTTGGTGGGCATTGATCTTGAGTTCGGGAGTTGTAGTTCTTCTACATCCAGAGAGCATTGTGGACTCAAACAATGATGGATCTGGACCAAACTTGGAACAAGCACTCAGTACGCCCAAATATGAACACAGTTGGAGTTTGCGAGAAATAGACCTTGACATTTGGGAGTTGTGGTTACTGGGATTCACAGTTCACCTACAATCAAAGAACATTCTGAACCCCACCAACGACAGAATCAGGGCAAACTTCCCACACAGAACCCCCACGACCAACAGAAAATACTTAAGCCCATCCAATCCAACTTCCCTTCATCAGGGCAAGAAAACGTAATCAAAGTCCTCCTGACAAAGAGCCATCCAGCCATAGAGAGATATGATTCACACACAGAGAGATATAGTATCCTAGATTTGAAAGGGACCCTTAAAGAAGGACTATGATATGTTGCATGTTCCAGAGTAGGCAAACCAGACACTCTCCACATCAACACTGACAAAGAAACAGCAAGAAATCCTCTTTACCCACAAGCAGAAAGACATGACATATATTAGAAACCAACACTCTCTAATGACTTTATTTCCCAGATCAACAGACTGGGCCACAGCAACGCCTGGCAGGGGACTGCTAGTAATACTAGAAATTTAGAACCGTAAAGAAGCTAGTGAAATTAAAATAATTTCCTTAAATTTCCTGAAGTCAGCTCTCCTAACGTCTGGAATGCATGCTTGACTTTGCTTAGTTTCACCCTTTGTTTGTATCACAAACTTCAGGAGAACATGGTCATTCCCACCTAAAGATCCCACCACTTCCACTCCATTGACCAGGTCCTCAGTCTGAGTTTGGATCAGATTCAGAAGAGCGGATCCCTTTGTTGCAGGAAAAGAGTCTGCAAGGCAAGGGAGGAATTTGTGGGACGTTGTGCTCTTTGCAAAGTGTGTTCTCCAAAAATACGCAGAATGGGGGGAAAAAGGTATAATAGAATTTCTCTCTGGAGAGAGAGAAAGGTTTGAAAACACAGGTCAGTTCAAGTGTGTTTTATCTTAATCATCCTACATCAGTGTTTCTCAACCTTCCTGATGCTGCGACCCCTTAATCCAGTTCCTCATGTTGGGGTGACCCCCAACCATAACATTATTTTTTGTTGCTACTATACAACTGTGATTCTAGGTTCTTGTGGGTTTTTTCGGGCTATATGGCCATGTTCTAGAGGTATTATCTCCTGACGTTTTGCCTGCATCTATGGCAAGCATCTCAGAGGCAGTGAGGTACCTCTGAGGATGCCTTCCATAGATGCAGGTGAAACGTCAGGAGAAAATGCCTCTAGAACATGGCCATATAGCCCGAAAAAACCCACAAGAACCTAGTGATTCCAACCATGAAAGCCTTCGACAATAAACTGTGATTCTGCTCCTGTTATGAACTGTAATGTCAATATCTGATATGCAGGATGTATTTTCATTCACTGGACCAAATTTGGCACAAATACCCAATACAACCAAATTTGAATACTGGTGAGGTTCAGGCAAATTGATTTTGGGAGTTGTAGTTGCTGGGATTGATAGTCCACCCAAATCAAAGAGCATTCTGAACTCCAACAATGATGAAATGAAACCAAACTTGGCATACACAACTCCCATGACCAATAGAAAATACTGGAAGGGTTTGGTGGGCATTGACCTTAAGTTTTGGAGTTGTAGTTCACCTACATCCAGAGAGCACCGTGGACTCAAACAATGATGGATCTGAACCAAGCTTTGCACAGATACTCAATATGCCCAAATGTGAACACTGGTGGAGTTTGGGAAAAAATAGACCTTGACACGTGGGAGCTGCTGTGGCTGGGATTTATAGTTCACCTACAATCAAAGAGCATTCTGAACTCCACCAGGAATTGAATTGAACCAAATTTGGCACACAGAACTCCCATGACCAACAGAAAATACTGTGTTTTCTAATGGTCTTTGGTGACCCCCCTGATACACCCTCGCAAGCCCCAAAGGGGTCCCGACCCCCAGGTTGAGAAACCCTATCCTGGATAAAAGGATTTTAATGGGAACCGTTGTTTCCAAGATGATTTGCTTTTTAGTCTCAGTCAGCAGAAGTTCACTCGGAGAAGTCCACTCCAAAAGATAAATCCTGCTACTTGCATAAATATTTTCAAAAGTTCTCTTGCATAAACCTGCTTGTTCAGGGTTTGTTGCCCATTCTTCTGGCCATCTTGCTTTTTTTAATTATTATTGATTCATAGTGTATGTAGAAAACAAAACAAATGAACAAAGAAAAATATGCAAAAGATTTACAAAAGAGTCAATATTCAGTGCTCATTAAACATATGTGCAATCAGATTTGGTTGTACAATTATTATACCTTAGCATTACATAACCCTCTATCCCCCGCCCGTGAACCCCACCTACTGACCTCCGAAACCCCTCAAAACAGGATCAGATTACTAAACAACAACTAGAATCAAAGAGTTGGAAGAGACCTCCTGGGCCATCCAGTCCAACCCCATTCTGCCAAGAAGCAGGAATATTGCATTCAAATCACCCCTGACAGATGGCCACCCAGCCTCTGTTTCAAAGCTTCCAAAGAAGGAGCCTCCACCACACTCCCTCCGGGACAGAGAGTTCCACTGCTGAACGGCTCTCACAGTCAGGAAGTTCTTCCTCATGTTCAGGTGGAATCTCCTCTCTTGGAGTTTGAGGCCATTGTTCCATTGTGTCCTAGTCTCCAGGGAAGCAGAAAACAAGCTTGCTCCCTCCTCCCTGTGGCTTCCTCTCACATATTTATACATGGCCCTCATCATATCTCCTCTCAGCCTTCTCTTCTTCAGGCTAAACATGCCCAGCTCCTTCAGCCGCTCCTCATAGGGCTTGTTCTCCAGACCCTTGATCATTTGAGTCTCCCTCCTCTGGACACATTCCAGCTTGTCAATATCTCACTTGAATTGTGGTGCCCGGAATTGGACACAATATTCCAGGTGTGGTCTCACCAAAGCGGAATAGAGCATGGGGAGCAGGACTTCCCTGGATCTAGACACTAGGCTCCTCTTGATGCAGGCCAAAATCCCATTGGCTTTTTTTGCCGCCACATCACATTCCTGGCTCATGTTTAACTTGTTGTCCACGAGGACTCCAAGATCTTTTTCACACGTACAAAAATGAACAAAGAAAAAAATATGCAAAAGATTTACAATAGAGTCAATATTCAGTGCTCATTAAACATTTGTACAATCCAGATTTGGCTGTACAATTATGTATACCTTAACGTAACATAACCCTCTATCCCCCACCCGTGAACCCCACCCCCTGACCTCCGAACCCCCTCAAAACAGGACCGCATTACTAAACAACAACTACCCAGATATCTTCTTTCCCTGAATCCCCTTTATGTCAATCTTCACGTTTCCCTTTGTCTTCTTTTCCAAATACCCAAGGGCCAGCCTCCATTGGTTTGCAAATTCTTCCTTATTTCCTCCTCTGCTGCTCTTTGTCAGCTTGGCCATTGGGATAGAATCTGCGAAATTATCTCTCCAATCTTTAATCACCACTCTTTTTCCCCTTTCCAAGTTTTGGCTATTGTTAGTCTTGCCGCAGCAAAGCAATATTGACAAACTTCTTTATCTCCTGCACTGATATAATCCTAATAGGCACATTTCCGGGTTTTTCTTTACCTTTTTATTAATCATACTAGCCGTCCCCTGCCACACATTGCTGTGGCCCACATGGTGGTTCTGTGTGGGAGGTTTGACCCAATTCCATCGTTGATGGGGTTCAGAATGCTCTTTGATTGTAGGTGAACTACAAATCCCAGCAACTACAGCTCCCAAATGTCAAGATTCTATTTTCCCCAAACTCCACCAGTGTTCACATTTGGGCATATTGAGTATTCATGTAGAGTTTGGTCCTGATACATCATTGTTTTTGAGTCCGCAGTGATCTCTGCATGTAGGTGAACTACAACTCCAAAACCAAAGGACACTGCCCAGCAAACCCTTCCAGTATTTTCTGTTGGTCATGGGAGAACTGTGTGCCAACTGTGTGGGATATGGAGGGCATTTGGTCCAATTCCATCGTTGGTGGGGTTCAGAATGCTCTTTGATTGTAGGTGAACTATAAATCCCAGCAACTACAACTCCCAAATGTCAAGATTCTGTTTTCCCCAAACTCCACCAGTGTTCGCATTTGGGCATATTGAGTATTCATGTAGAGTTTGGTCCAGATTCATCATTGTTTGAGTCCACAGTGATCTCTGAATGTAGGTGAACTACAACTCCAAAACCAAAGGACACTGCCCAGCAAAACCTTCCAGTATTTTCTGTTGGTCATGGGAGAACTGTTTGCCAAGTTTGGTCCAATTCCATCGGTGGGGTTCAGAATGCTCTTTGATTGTAGGTGAACTATAAATCCCAGCAATGAAAACTCCCAAATGTCAAGATTCTATTTCCCCCAAACTCCACCAGTGTTCACATTTGGGCATATTGAGTATTCGTGTAGAGTTTGGTCCAGATCCATCATTGTTTGAGTCCACAGTGATCTCTAGATGTAGGTGAACTACTACTCCAAAACCAAAGGATACTGTCCACCAAACCCTTCCAGTATTATCTGTTGGTCATGGGAGAACTGTGTGCCAAGTTTGGCCCAATTCTATCATTGGTGGGGTTCAGAATGCTCTGTGATTGCAGGTGAACTATAAATCCCAGCAATGAAAACTCCCAAATGTCAAGATTCTATTTCCCCCAAACTCCACCAGTGTTCACATTTGGGCATATTAAGTATTTGTGTAGAGTTTGGTCCAGATTCATCATTGTTTGAGTCCACAGTGATCTCTAGATGTAGGTGAACTACAACTCCAAAACCAAAGGATACTGTCCACCCAACCCTTCCAGTATTTTCTGTTGGTCATGGGAGAACTATGTGCCAAGTTTGGTTCAATTGCATCATTGGTGGGGTTCAGAATGCTCTTTGATTGTAGGTGAACTATACATCCCAGCAACTACAACTCCCAAATGACAAAATTAATTTTTTTTGAATGAAGGACATACATTGAGTTGTTAGGTATCTTGCTAAAAGGCTGGCTCTTATTATATATCTATTGAATTCTTTATTCACCCTGTCCTTTTCATAGAGTTCCATAGAGTTAGAAGAGACTTCCTGGGCCATCCAGTCTAACCCCTTTCTGCCAAGAAGCAGGAACATTGCATTCAAATCACCCCTGACAGATGGCCGTCCAGCCTCTGTTGAAAAGCTTCCAAAGAAGGAGCCTCCACCACGCTCCGGGGCAGAGAGTTCCACTGCTGAACGCCTCTCACATTCAGGAAGTTCTTCCTCATGCTTAGATGTAATCTCCTTTCTTGTAGTTTGAAGCCATTGTTCCGTGTCCTAATCTCCATGGAAGCAGAAAACAAGCTTACTCCCTGTGGCTTCCTCTCACATATTTATACATGGCTATCATATCTCCTCTCAACTTTCTCTTCTTCAGGCTAAACATGCCCAGCTCCTTAAGCCACTCCTCATAGGGCTTGTTCTCCAGACCCTTGATTATTTTAGCTGCCCTCCTCTGGACACATTCCAGCTTAGAGTCAACATCTCTCTTCAGTTGTGGTGCCCAGAATTGGACACAATATTCCAGGTGTGGTCTAACCAAAGCGGAATAGAGCATGGGGAGCATTACCTACCTAGATCTAGACACTATGCTCCTATTGATGCAGCTCAAAATCCCATTGGCTTTTTTTGCCGCCACATCACATTCCTGGCTCATGTTTAACTTGTTGTCCACGAGGACTCCAAGATCTTTTTCACACGTCCTGCTCTCAAGCCAGGCATTGTCCCCCATTCTGTATCTTTGCATTTCGTTTTTCCTGCCTAAGTGGAGTCCCTTGCATTTGTCCCTGTTGAACTTCATTTTGTTAGTTTTGGCCCATCATCTCTCTAATCTGTCAAGATTGTTTTGAATCCTGCTCCTGTCTTTCATCCCATAGATAGACATGCTATCCATATCTTAGATTATGTCCTTCTAAATCCAGCAATCCCTTCTTTTCCAGTCTGATCCAATCCTTTCGCCAACTAAAGTTGGCTGCTTCATCCTAGTATCTGGGGTCTGGCAGAGCCAAGCCCCCTCTGTCTTTCCATCAATAAGGTTCCTATAAGCAATTCCGGCTTTTTTGCCTTTCCAAATAAAATGGACCAAATCTCTCTTCCATCTTGCTTGATGGAGTCTCGGTCAGACCCACTTGTCCACACTGAGGCTTCCATTCTGGAGCCTTCTCAGATATCCGAGTGGAGGTTTTAGACACCAATCATTAAGGCTTGCCCCCCCCCCCCCCCAAAGAAACCCTTTTATCACCCAAGTGTTAGAAGAACAACTGTGGTTATCGCAACCTGCACTCTTCCTTGTTCCTCCACATCACGGCCCGGAAATTTCAATTGGTACAGCGGGCGGCAGCCAGGTTACTAACCGGTGCTTCTTACCGGGAGCGGTCAACCCTCCTGTTTAAGGAGCTCCACTGGCTGCCGTTCATCTTCCGGTGCAGGTTCTGACCTACAAAGCCCTGAACAGTTTGGGACCCGCCTACCTGCGTGACCGCATTTCGGTGTACGAACCCATGCGATCTCTTCGATCATCTGGAGAGACCCTGCTCCCACCTCCATCACAGGCGCGATTGGTGGGGACGAGAGAGAGGGCCTTCTTGGTGGTGGCCCCTCGACTCTGGAATTCACTCCCTAAGGACATCATAGAATCATAGAATCAAAGAGTTGGAAGAGACCTCATGGGCCATCCAGTCCAACCCCATTCTGCCAAGAAGCAGGAATATTGCATTCAAATCACCCCTGACAGATGGCCATCCAGCCTCTGTTTAAATGCTTCCAAAGAAGGAGCCTCCACCACACTCTGGGACAGAGAGTTCCACTGCTGAACGGTTCTCACAGTCAGGAAGTTCTTCCTCATGTTCAGATGGAATCTCCTCTCTTGTAGTTTGAAGCCATTGTTCCCTTGCGTCCTAGTCTCCAGGGAAGCAGAAAACAAGCTTGCTCCCTCCTCCTCCCTGTGGCTTCCTCTCACATATTTATACATGGCTATCATATCTCCTCTCAGCCTTCTCTTCTTCACGCTAAACATGCCCAGTTCCTTAAGCCGCTCCTCATAGGGCTGACATGCCCCAACGCTGGCAGTCTTTAGGCAGAGCTTGAAAACGGGGTTGTTCCAGTGTGCCTTCCCAGAATAAGGAAAACTCTTAGCAATATGTCCTTAAATGCACTTTAATATTGATTTAGGATTGTCTCTGCGCCCTCCTCTTTCTTTGAAAACCCCATCCTAGTTTACCTTCCCTTGTTTCATGTCCAGCATTTGAAATTTTAATTATTACATTTAGCCCGGCCATAGGATTTTAAATGCGGAATGTTGTTATTGTTATCGTTCATTGCTTATTGTGTATTGTGTAGTTTTATTTTAACTGTTTGTATTGATTATTTGTTATCACTTTTGTTTATTGATGTGCTGTGGGCTCGGCCTCATGTAAGCCGCACCGAGTCCCTTGGGGAGATGGTAGCGGGGTACAAATAAAGTATAATAATAATAATAATAATAATAATAATAATAATAATAATAATTATTATTATTATTATTATAGGAAAGCTTCACGCTGCCATTTTAGCAGCCCAGAAACTCCACACTTTTGTTGTCTTCTGTGTGTGTCCTTGAGACCCTTGCTCTTCCCATGAAGGGAAAAAGGGGGAGAAAGTTTCTGGTTTTCATCCTTTCAATCTTTTATTTCTTCTTTCTTCACCAGGGAAAGGGACATTCCACGGAGCCACATTCGTGATGATGAGAAACAATTCAACATCGTGTAGATATTGAAGAATTTAGAATTGAAAAGTGCAGTAAAGAAACCAGACATAAAGGAAGAAGAAATGCTCCAAAGCTGCACTCACACTTCAGAAAAGGAAAGTGTCTATCTTGCATTTTAAAGTACCAACATGGAGAGCCAATCATATCAATTTACTGAATGTGGAGAGAACTTTAGTCAGCAGAATCTTCTGCAGTTACATGAAAGAACTCACACTGGAGAGAAACCCTACACATGCCTGGAATGTGGGAAGAGCTTCACGCAGCGTGGACATCTATGTAAACATCAAAGAACTCACACTGGGGAGAAACCCTATAAATGCCTGGAGTGTGGAAAGAGTTTCAGTCAGAGTGGACATCTACATTCACACCAAAGAGTTCATACTGGGGAGAAACCCTATGAATGCCTGGAGTGTGGAAAGAGTTTCACACGGAGTGATCATCTACGTTCACATCAAAGAGTTCACACTGGGGAGAAACCCTATGAATGCCCAGAGTGTGGAAAGAGTTTCACTCAGAGTGGAGAGCTACATTCACATAAGAGAATCCACACTGGCGAGAACCCCTATACATGCCCAGAGTGTAGAAAGAGTTTCACTCGGAGTGGAGAGCTACGTTCACATCAAAGAGTTCACACTGGGGAGAAACCGTATGAGTGCCCGGAGTGTGGAAAGAGTTTCACTCGGAGTGGAGAGCTACATTCACATAAGAGAATCCACACTGGGGAGAAACCCTATACATGCCCAGAGTGTGGAAAGAGTTTCACTCGGAGTGGAGAGCTACATTCACATAAGAGAATCCACACTGGGGAGAAACCATATACATGCCCGGAGTGTGGAAAGAGTTTCACTTGGAGTGGAGAGCTACGTTCACATCAAAGAGTTCACACTGGGGAGAAACCGTATGAATGCCTGGAGTGTGGAAATAGTTTCACTCAGAGTAGACATCTACGTTCACATCTAAGAGTTCACACTGGGGAGAAACCCTATGAATGCCTGGAGTGTAGAAAGAGTTTCACTTCGAGTGGAAGTCTACGGTCACATCAAAGTGTTCACACTGGGGAGAAACCCTATAAATGCCTGGAGTGTGGAAAGAGTTTCACTTCGAGTGGAAGTCTACGGTCACATCAAAGTGTTCACACTGGGGAGAAACCCTATAAATGCCTGGAGTGTGGAAAGAGTTTCACTCGGAGTGGAAGTCTACGTTCACATCAAAGAGTTCACACTGGGGAGAAACCCTATGAATGCCCAGAGTGTGGAAAGAGCTTCACTAAGAGTTGTCATCTACGTTCTCATCAAAGAGTTCACACTGGGGAGAAACCCTATGAATGCCCAGAGTGTGGAAAGTGTTTCACTTGGAGTGGAGAGCTACGTTCACATCAAAGAGTTCACACTGGGGAGAAACCCTATGAATGCCTGGAGTGTGGAAAGAGTTTCACTTCGAGTGGAAGTCTACGGTCACATCAAAGTGTTCACACTGGGGAGAAACCCTATAAATGCCTGGAGTGTGGAAAGAGTTTCACTCAGAGTGGTAATCTACGTTCACATAAGAGAATCCACACTGGGGAGAAACCCTATGCATGCCTGGAGTGTGGAAAGAGTTTCACTTGGAGTGGAGAGCTACGTTCACATCAAAGCGTTCACACTGGGGAGAAACCCTATAAATGCCTGGAGTGTGGAAAGAGTTTCACTTCGAGTGGAAGTCTACGGTCACATCAAAGTGTTCACACTGGGGAGAAACCCTATAAATGCCTGGAGTGTGGAAAGAGTTTCACTCGAAGTGGAAGTCTACGTTCACATCAAAGAGTTCACACTGGGGAGAAACCCTATACATGCCCAAAGTGTGGAAAGAGTTTCACTCAGAGTGGGGCCCTACGTTCACATCAGAGAACCCACACTGGGGGAAACCCTATAAATGCCTGGAGTGTGGAAAGAGTTTCACTCGGAGTGGAGAGCTACGTTCACATCAAAGAGTTCACACTGGGGAGAAACCATATGAATGCCTGGAGTGTGGAAAGAGTTTCACTCGGAGTGGAGAGCTACGTTCACATCAAAGAGTTCACACTGGGGAGAAACCATATGAATGCCTGGAGTGTGGAAAGAGTTTCACTCGGAGTGGAGAGCTACGTTCACATCAAAGAGTTCACACTGGGGAGAAACCATATGAATGCCTGGAGTGTGGAAAGAGTTTCACTCGGAGTGGAGGCACAAGCCAGTAAAGGTGGTCCCAGTGGTGATCAGCACACTCTGTGCAGTGCCTAAAACCTTGGCCTGCACTTAAACACAATAGGTTCTGACAAAATTACCATCTGCCAGCTGCAAAAGGCCACCTTACTGTGATCTGCATGCATTATTCGCCAATACATCACACAGTGCTAGACACTTGGGAAGTGTCCGATATGTGATCCAATACAACAGCCGGCAGAGTGATCTTGTCTGCTGTGGACTCATCTTGTTGTGTTTCAAATTATTATTATTATTATTATTATTATTATTATTATTATTATTATTGTACTCTGCTTCCATCTCCTGGGAGGGACGTGGGACGGCTTACATAGGGACCAAGCCTGATCAACATAGTTAAAAAGTTAAGAAGATCATTATAACAAAATATAAAACAACCATTGAACTAACAACCAATGGACTTGAAATAGTGACCGGTTTTTGGCACGGAGGGCGAACTAGTGCAGTCAATTGTAAGGGAAGGGCTGATAGAATAGAATCCCCAAGTCGAAGGGCAAAATTAGGGATAGAGGGCAAAATAAAACAGAGCATTATATCTTTGGGTAGAGAATGGTAGTAAAGTGCAAGGATGAAATTTTGGATCATACCTGGGGCCAAAATTGTCTGGCACATGCTCTCTTCCAGTGATGAACGGCTAGAGGAAAGACGTGTCTTTGGCTACTCCTGTATATAGTTTTGTATTTTTTAGTAAGAGCAATAAATCTAAGTGCCGCTCCGGGCTTTGGAGCTGACTGAAGGCAGCACACTTCATGTGTTTACCAATATTCTGTATTATCCAACGCAATCTGCTTCCCGCCTGGATCCGCAGCTGTTTCAATACATTGTGATGTTTTGATGCTAAATTTGTAAATACAGTAAATACTACATAACCTTACCATGTATTGAGCTGCTTTTTCTGTTGATTTGTTGTAAGACAGGATGTTTTGATGCTTAATTTTTATAATCATAGCGTAATTTGATGTTTAATAGGCTTTTCTTTAATCCCTCTTGATTATTCAACGTTTTCGCTTATCCAACATCCGTTTATGTTGGATAAGCGAGACTCTACTGTAGTTGTTATGTGTATTATTCAGATGACTCCCTATATTGCACATTGTAGTGAATCTTACCTGAAAGGAAGCCTGGATAACAGTATGGCAAACCTCCATTTTGGGAGTGGAAGCCAGGGACGCAGCCATCTTGAGTGAGGATAGTTAGAAGAAGGGAGGAGTTTGGAGTCTCCAAGGATTGGCCAGAGCAGTTGGGAGGAGCCATGTCTTAGGAGGGAAAAAGAATTCAGCTTCTGTGGGAGGTGAGAACTGGGAGCTGGTGTGTGAAGACGGGTTTTTGAAACTGGGTTTTCATCGAGATAGTGTCTGTGTTAGACTGTGAGCTGACAGGAAAAAGGTCAGACAGCAATCTGATTTCTCGTGAGAGTTAGCACAAGAGATTGTCTCTCCAGGCTGGGTTAGTTAGCAGGAAGAACTCTGGAGTAGAGTTAGTTAATAACCCAGGGGACTACCTAGGATAGGTTAGTCAGAACTCATGACTATTTCTCTGAAGCAGAGTGAGGGTTTTTTGTTGCCAACAGTGAGATCTGTTTGGTTAGTTCTGTGTGTAACTAAGTGAAGAGAACTATTCAAGTAACCATCAAGCTGAAGTACTTTTGTAACAAGTCACATTTTTTGTATCTCATAAATAATTAGTTGACTGTTTTATAAATAAATCTTTTTCTATTTAACTTTCAAAAAGGTCTCCATTGTTCATCTTTCCATCTACATCTTCTCCCACAGTGAAGGCATTGGTTTCCAGGTGGAAGGCGTTCCCGGTCATGGTTGGCTTGATGCGCCTTCCTCTTGACACATTTCTCTATTTCACCCTCCATTTGTGCCTCTTCAAATTCTACAGCACTGCTGGTCACAGCTGACCTCCAGCTAGAACACTTAAGAGCCAGGGCTTCCCAGTTCTTGGTGTCTATGATAGTTTTTCAGGTTGGCTATGCTGTGTTGGAAAATGAAGAAAATACCTGTCTAAAAAACCTGCTGATGTCTGGCATCTTTCTGAACTCTTACAAGGACTGGAAGAAGCTATTTAAACAGAAAAAAACAGGAACACTTGTCAAGAGTTTGGATCATGTGACTTTAATGTTTATATTAGCCAGTTTTAATTTTTATGTCCTCATGTCTAAATGTTTTATCTTACGTTCAATTGACCTAGTGATTTTAATGCATATATGTGTTGTTCAGATTCAAACTGGGAGGGAGAGCCAATACTCCAGAGGACAGGAGCAGGATTCAAAACGATCTTGACAGATTAGAGAGATGAAGGGCCAAAACTAACAAAATGAAGTTCAACAGGGACAAATGCAAGATACTCCACTTAGGCAGAAAAAATCAAATGCAGAGAGACAGAATGGGGGACGATGATGCCTGGCTCGAGGGCAGTACGTGTGAAAAAGATCTTGGAGTCCTCGTGGACAGGAAGGGGAACATGAGCCAGGAATGTGATGTGGCGGCAAAAAAAAGCCTATGGGATTTTGGCCTGCATCAATAGGAGCCTAGTGTCTAGATCTAGGGAAGTCATGCTCCCCATCCTCTATTCTGCTTTGGTTAGACCACACCTGGAATCACATTGTGTCCAATTCTGGGCACCACAATTCAAGAGAGATATTGATATAAATATGTGAGAGGAAGCCACAGGGAGGAGGGAGCAAGCTTGTTTTCTGCTTCCCTGGAGACTAAGATGCAGAGGAACAATGGCTTCAAACTTAAAGAAAGGAGATTCATAGAATCAAAGAGTTGGAAGAGACGTCTTGGCCACCCAGCTTCTGCTTCAAAGCCTCCAAAGCAGGAGCCTCCACCACACTCCCTCTGCGGCAGAGAATTCCCCTGCTGAACAGCTCTCCCAGCCAGGAAGTCCTTAGATCATAGAATCCTAGAGTTGGAGGAGACCTCATGGGCCTTCATCCAGTCCAACCCCATTCTGCCAAGAAGCAGGAATATTGCATTCAAATCATCCCTGACAGATGGCCATCCAGCCTGTTTAAAAGCTTCCAAAGAAGGAGCCTCCACCACACTCCCTCCAGGGCAGAGAGTTCCACTGCTGAACGGCTCTCACAGTCAGGAAGTTCTTCCTCATGTTCAGATGGAATCTCCTCTCTTGTAGTTTGAAGCCATTCTTCCATTGCATCCTAGTCTCCAGGGAAGCAGAAAACAAGCTTGCTCCCTCCTCCTCCCTGTGGCTTCCTCTCACATATTTATACATGGCTATCATATCTCCTCTCAGCCTTCTCTTCTTCAGATTCCATCCAAATATGAGGAAGAACTTCCTGTAAGAGCTGTTCAGCAGTGGAACTCTCTGCCCTGGAGAGTGGTGGAGGCCCCTTCTTTGGAAGCTTTGAAACAGAGGCTGGATGGCCATCTGCCAGGGGTGATTTGGAAGGAGATTCCATCTGAACATGAGGCTGGATGGCCATCTGCCAGGGGTGATTTGAAAGGAGATTGCATCTGAACATGAGGAAGAGCTTCCTGACTGTGAGAGCCGTTCAGCAGTGGAACTCTCTGCTCTGGAGTGTGGTGGAGGCTCCTTCTTTGGAGGCTTTTAAACAGAGGCTGGATGGCCATCTGCCAGGGGTGATTTGAAAGGAGATTCCATCTGAAAATGAGTAAGAACTTCCTGACTGGGATAGCCGTTCAGCAGTGGAACTCTCTGCTCTGGAGTGTGGTGGAGGCTCCTTCTTTGGAAGCTTTTAAACAGAGGCTGGATGGCCATCTGTCAGGGGAGATTTGAATGCAATATTCCTGCTTCTTGGCAGAATGGGGTTGGACTGGATGATGGCCCAGGAGGTCTCTTCCAACTCTAGGATTCTATGAATGTTGGTGGGCAGGAAAAGAGATTCAAAGATGGGCTCAAAGCCAACCTTACAAACTCTGGCATAGAGACTGAGAACTGGGAAGCCCTGGCCCTTGAGCGCTCCAGCTGGAGGTCAGCTGTGACCAGCAGTGCTGCAGAATTTGAAGAGGCACAAATGGAGGGCGAAAGAGAGGAACGTGCCAGGAGGAAGGTGCGTCAAGCCAACGCCGATCAGGACCGCCTTCCTCCTGGAAACCGATGCCCTTCTCACTGTGGGAGAAGATGCGGGTCAAGAATAGGGCTCCACAGCCACCTATGGACCCAACCTGGAAGACTATCCTACTCGGCCAACGAGGGATAGCCTAAGGAAGTCAGTAATCGTCCACTGGGTCTGTGGTTCCTCCCTCTGCCTTTTCTCAAGCCGGCTTAGACACTGAGAACTGGGAAGCCCTGGCCCTTGAGTGCTCCAGCTGGAGGTCAGCTGTGACCAGCAGTGCTGCAGAATCTGAAGAGGCACGAATGGAGGGCGAAAAGGAGAAACGTGCCTAAGTAAGTCAGTAGTCGTCCACTGGGTCTCTGGTTCTTCCCTTTGCCGTTTTTCAACCCGACTTAGACACTGAGAACTGGGAAGCCTGGCCCTTGAGCGCTCCAGCTGGAGGTCAGCTGTGACCAGCAGTGCTGCAGAATCTGAAGGGGCACGAATGGAGGGCGAAAGAGAGAAATGTGCCTAAGTAAGTCAGTAGTCGTCCACTGGGTGTCTGGTTCCTCCTTCTGCCTTTTCCCAACCGGCTTAGACACTGAGAACTGGGAAGCCTGGCCCTTGAGCGCTCCAGCTGGAGGTCAGCTGTGACCAGCAGTGCTGCAGAATCTGAAGAGGCACGAATGGAGGGCGAAAGGGAGAAACATGCCTAAGGAAGTCAGTAGTCGTCCACTGGGTCTCTGGTCCCTCCCTCTGCCTTTTCTCAAGCGGGCTTAGACACTGAGAACTGGGAAGCCTGGCCCTTGAGCGCTCCAGCTGGAGGTCAGCTGTGACCAGCAGTGCTGCAGAATCTGAAGAGGCAGGAATGGAGGGCACAAGAGAGAAGCGTGCCTAAGGAAGTCAGTAATCGGTCCCTGGGTCTCTGGTCCCTCCCTCTGCCTTGTAGGATTCACAACAGGAGGCAAACAACACGGAGGAAGCAGCCAGGAAGAGATGTTGTGAGGGTTGGGGGTGAGGGGGAGGTCACCACCACAACAGGAAGTGCGTCACGGGGTCGCGGCCGCAGGAAGGGGGAGCAACACAGGATGAGGGGAGGCGGGGCTTAGAGGGGGCGTGGCCTCCTTTGGGGGCGGGGCGAGCGCTGCATCCGGGCATTCGCACGCCGGCGCTTTTGTGAGGCCGACTTCCTTCCGGATCAAAGAGCGGCGGGAAAGAAGGAAGAGAGGAAGGAAGGAGGTAAGGAAGTGGGCCTTCCTTTGGGTTACCGGGAGGGAAGAGGAGGGAGGCACAGGCACACACATACATACACACACACCTGGGAACCTCAAGGCTGGCCGAGCCTGCCCTCCTCCTGCTCCCGGGAGGGAGGGAGGCCCTTGGCTGCCCCCTCCATGCCTCCTTCCCTCACAAAGAAACCTACAGTTGGAAGAGACCTGGTGAGTCCACCAGGCCTCTTCCAACTCTAGGATTCTATGATCTAAGGACATCCTGGCTGGGAGAGCTGTTCAGCAGGGGAACTCTCTGCCGCGGAGGGAGTGTGGTGGAGGCTCCTTCTTTGGAGGCTTTTAAACAGAGGCTGGATGGCCATCTGTCAGAGGAGATTTGAATGGGATTGTCCTGCTTCTTAGCAGAAGGGGGTTGGACTGGATGATGGCCCATGAGGTCTCCTCCAATTCTAGGATTCTATGATCTAAGGACTTCCTGGCTGGGAGAGCTGTTCAGCAGGGGAACTCTCTGCCGCGGAGGGAGTGTGGTGGAGGCTCCTTCTTTGGAAGCTTTTAACAGAGGCTGGATGGCCATCTGTCAGGGGTGATTTGAATGCAATATTCCTGCTTCTTGGCAGAAGGGGGTTGGACTGGGTTATGACCCACTAGGTCTCTTCAAACTCTAGGATTCTGTAAGGAAGGAAAGAAGGATGGAGCTCCTCAAGAGAGAGCTGTTCAGCAGTGGAACTCTCTGCCCCATGAGGCCTCTTCCAACTCTAGGACTCTATGATCTAAGGACTTCCTGACTGGGAGAGCCGTTCAGCAGTGGAACTCTCTGCTCTGGAGTGTGGTGGAGGCTCCTTCTTTGGAAGCTTTTAAAGAGAGGCTGGATGGCCATCTGCCAGGGGTGATTTGAAATGAGATTCCATCTGAACATAAGGAAGAACTTCCTGACTGTGAGAGCCCTTCAGCAGTTTAAATAATTGATTTAAAACATGAGGCCTCTTCCAACTCTAGGATTCTATGATGTAAGGACTTCCTGACTGGGAGAGCTGTTCAGCAGGGGAACTCTCTGCCGCAGAGGGAGTGTGGTGGAGGCTCCTTCTTTGGAGGCTTTGTAGCAGAGGCTACATGGCCATCGGTCGGGGTTGCTTTGAATGGGATTGTCCTGCTTCTTGGCAGAAGGGGGTTGGACTGGATGAAGGCCCATGAGGTCTCCTCCAACTCTAGGATTCTATGATCTAAGGACTTCCTGGCTGGGAGAGGTGTTCAGCAGTGGAACTCTCTGCCCCGGAGTGTGGTGGAGGCTCCTTCTTTGGAAGCTTTGAAACAGAGGCTGGGTGGCCATCTGTCAGGGGTGTTTTGAATGCAATTTCTCTGCTTCTTGGCACAATGGGGCTGGACTGGATGATGGCCCACCACGCCTCTTCCAACTCTAGGATTCTATGATCTAAAGACTTCCTGACTTGGAGAGCCGTTCAGCAGTGGAACTCTCTGCCGCGGAGTTTGGTTGAGGCTCCTTCTTTGGAAGCTTTGTAGCAGAGGCTGGATGGCCATCTGTCGGGGGTGCTTTGAATGCGATTTTCCTACTTCTTGGCAGAATGGAAAGCAGAGGCTGGATGGCCATCTCTCGGGGGTGCTTTGAATGCGATTTTCCTACTTCTTGGCCACACTCCAGAGCAAAGAGTTCCTCTGCTGAACAGATCTCCTTAGATCATAGATCATTAGATCATAGAATCTATGATCATTAGATCATAGTCCTTAGATCATAGAATCCTAGACTTGGAAGAGGCCTAGTGGGACTTCATTCAGCCCAAGCCCCATTCTGCCAAGAAGCACGAATATTGTATTCAAAGCACCCCTGACAGATGGCCTTCCAGCCTCTGTTTAAAAGCTTCCAAAGAAGGAGCCTCCACCACACTCCGGGGCAGAGAGTTCCTTCCTTCCTTCCTTCTAGAACCCTAGAATCCTAGAGTTGGAAAAGACCTCATAGGGCAGAGAGTTCCACTGCTGAACAGCTCTCGCTAAACAGCTCTCCTTCTTTCCTTCATTCCTTCTTTCCATCCTTCCTTCTAGAATCCTAGACTTGGAAGAGACCTGGTGGGCCTTCATCCAGCCCAACCCCATTCTGCCAAGAAGCAGGACAATCCCATTCAAAGCACCCCCGACAGATGGCCACCCAGCCTCTGCTTCAAAGCCTCCAAAGGAGGAGCCTTCACCACACTCCAGGGCAGAGAGTTCCATTGCTGAACAGCTCCCTCTGCCAGTCAGGATGTCCTTACATCATAGTATCTTAGAGTTGGAAGTGACCTCATGGGTCATCATCCACTCCAACCCCATTCTGCCAAGAAGTAGGAAAATTGCATTCAGAGCACCCCCAACAGATGGCCACCTAGCCTTTGCTTAAAAGCCTCCAAAGGAGAAGCCTCTACCACACTCCCTTTGGGGCAGAGAGTTCCACTGCTGAACAGCCCTTCTCACAGAAGTTTCTTTCTCATGTTTAGTTGGAATCTCTTTCTTTTGACCAGAAGCTGGCTCCTTGGAGTACCCCTGGTGTCAGGAGCGAACCAAACAGTTGTACTACATTACAAAACAAACAAACAAAACACAAAGTTTGCACAACTTGGTAGCTGATTAAATGTCCTTTGACTAGTAGCTGGCCACTTGGATTGCCTCTGGTGTTGCCTCAAGAAGGTCCTCCAGTGTGCATGTAGCAGGGCTCAGGTTGCATTGTAGTAGGTGGTCTATGGTTTGCTGTTCTCCTCACTCGCATGTTGTGGGCTCCCTTTTGTAGCTCCATTTTTTAAGGTTGGCTCTGCATCTCGCGGTGCCAGAGCGCAGTCTGTTCAATGCCTTTCAAGTTGCCCAGTCTTCTTTGTGCCAGGGGTGGAGTCTCTCATTCAGCAGACCTCCTTATAGCAACAAGAGGGGCACTGAAGAGGCTGCACTCTGGCACCACGAGATGCAGAGCCAACCTTAAGAAATGGGGCTACAAAGTGGAGTCCACGACATGTGAGTGTGGAGAAAAGCAGACCACAGACCAGCTGCTGCAATGCAACCTTTGCCCTGCTACATGCACAAGGGAGGACCTTCTTACAGCAACACCTGAGGCACTCCAAGTGGCCAGATACTGCTCAAAGGACATTTAATATAATTTCCAGGTTTTTAAACTTTGTGTTTTCTCAAATACATCACAACTATACCCTTGGAAAGGCCCTACCCTAGAAACCTTTAAAAAGAACCTTAAAACCTGGCTCTTCCACTGCGCTTTGGTGAGTAGGTACACAGCCTCACGTTATTGCTCACTCTCAATGTTTCTGTCACTAGAGTACATGTCCCCCCCACCCCATAGGAAAGCTTGGTCCCACAACCTCATTTGTTGTTGTTGTTGTTGTTGTTGTTGTTGTTGAGCTCCCCTTCTCAAATAACCTACTCCTCCTTTTATCTCACCCGAGTTTTTTCATTTTATTCTGCACATTTGGCCCGTCCATTGTCACTGTGATTGTGTTATTGTAATTTCATATTGCTAATGTATTCATTGTTCGGGCTTGGCCTCACGTAAGCCGTCCCGAGTCCCCGTTGGGGGAGATGGTGGCGGGGTATAAATATAGATGATGATGATTATTGGTTTGCTTCTGATACAATAAATAAATAAATCTCACTCTCTCCCCCCCCCCCCCCCCCCCCCGGGACCCAGGTCTCTTCCAAGGTAAAGTCAGGGAAAGGGAGGTGACTTCAGCCTCTCGCCTGGAGGGGTTTACAGGGCGGGGAAAGCCAAGGGCAGCCAAAACAGCAGGCAAGAGAGAAAGGTCTCTCAAAATCCCAAGCGAACTGCTCTGTGAAAGGCCCCGGGAATTGCCCAAACTGCAGAGTTTCTCCAACTGTCCTCCTCCAGGTGTTTCTGACTTCAGCTCCCAGAATTCCACACAGCTGGTCAATTAACTGGGATTTCTGGGAGCTGAAGTCCAAAACCCCTGGAGGAGCCGAGTGTGAGAAACACTGGTCCGAAGAGGAACTCCAGCATCCCAGGCTTGGAAGAAGGGCCCCAAAGGCTAAGCAGCCTAGCCCTTCCTGCCCCAAAGGAAGGCTCTCTCCAAGGCAGGCATCATAGAATCATAGAATCAAAGAGTTGGAGGAGACCTCATGGGCCATCCAGTCCAACCCCATTCTGCCAAGAAGCAGGAATATTGCATTCAAATCACCCCTGACAGATGGCCATCCAGCCTCTGCTTAAAAGCTTCCAAAGAAGGAGCCTCCACCACACTCCGGGGCAGAGAGTTCCACTGCTGAACAGCTCTCACAGTCAGGAAGTTCTTCCTCATGTTCAGATGGAATCTCCTCTCTTGTAGTTTGAAGCCATTGTTCCATTGCGTCCTAGTCTCCAAGGAAGCAGAAAACAAGCTTGCTCCCTCCTCCCTGTGCTTCCTCTCACATATTTATACATGGCTATCATATCTCCTCTCAGCCTTCTCTTCTTCAGGCTAAACATGCCCAGCTCCCCAAGCCGCTCCTCATAGGGCTTGTTCTCCAGACCCTTGATCATTTTAGTCGCCCTCCTCTGGACACATTCCAGCTTAGGGTCAATATCTCTCTTGAATTGTGGTGCCCAGAATTGGACACAATATTCCAGTTGTGGTCTAACCAAAGCAGAATAGAGGGGTAGCATGACTTCCCTAGATCTAGACACTAGGCTCCTCTTGATGCAGGCCAAAATCCCATTAGCTTTTTTTGCCGCCACATCACATTGTTGGCTCATGTTTAACTTGTTGTCCACGAGGACTCCAAGATCTTTTTCACACGTACTGCTCTCGAGCCAGGCATTGTCCCCCATTCTGTATCTTTGCATTTCATTTTTCCTGCCAAAGTGGAGTATCTTGCATTTGTCACTGTTGAACTTCATTTTGTTAGTTTTGGCCCATCATCTCTCTAATCTGTCAAGATCGTTTTGAATCCTGCTCCTGTCCTCTGGACTATTGGCTATCCCTCCCAATTTGGTGTCGTCTGCAAACTTGATGATCATGCCTTCTACCCTTCATCTAAGTCATTAATAAAGATGTTGAACAGGACCGGGCCCAGGGGGGAACCCTGCGGCATCCTCCAACTGTGGCCCTCCAGCTGTGTGGGCCTCTAACTCCCAGAAGCCCCAGTGAGCTTGTTCAATTATCAGGAATTCTGGGAGTTGATGGCCCAAACAGTGGGAGGGCTGCAGTTTGAGGATGCCTGCTCCACGGTATAGATGGGCGGAATCTCTGGCCAAAGCCCCTCCTCCCTTTTTTTTTAAAAAAAATATTTTTTATTATTTTATCATAGTTCGATATATTTGTGAAGCTAAACTTCCCATTTGGAGGGCGTGTATTCCAGTGGGAAGAGCGTTGAGGGCTGCAATGGTGTCATATTGTACCACACCTGGAATATTGTGTCCAATTCTGGGCACCACAATTCAAGAGAGATATAGACAAGCTGGAATGTGTCCAGAGGAGGGCGACTAAAATGAACAAGCCCTATGAGGAGCGGCTTAAGGAGCTGGGCATGTTTAGCTGAAGAAGAGAAGGCTGAGAGGAGATATGATAGCCATGTATAAATATGTGAGAGGAAGCCACAGGGAGGAGGGAGCAAGCTTCCTTTCTGCTTCCCTGGAGACTAGGACGCGGAACAATGGCTTCAAACTACAAGAGAGGAGATTCCATCTGAACATTAGGAAGAATTTCCTGACTGTGAAAGCCGTTCAGCAGTGGAACTCTCTGCCCCGGAGTGTGGTGGAGGCTCCTTCTTTGGAAGCTTTTAAGCAGAGGCTGGATGGCCATCTGTCAGGGGTGATTTGAATGCAATATTCCTGCTTCTTGGCAGAATGGGGTTGGACTGGATGGCCCATGAGGTCTCTTCCAACTCTTTGATTCTATGATTCTATGACCTACTTGCCAAAGGCACAACCGAAGAGCAGTGCCTTTGTGTTGACAAACACAAGGCTTGTGTTGACCTCCTTCTTAACATAAGGAATGTTGCAAACATTTCCTTTATCACGTTCTTATCAGCGTTTCTCATTAGCAAGTCCAACAAGCAAGTAGTTAGTCATTGCAGGCCTTAATATTATACTGGTGTCTCCAAAATTATTAACTCCATTCATACATCCTTCCATTCATTCCCACACATCATATTAAATTCATATTTGTCAAATCTGCACATTGAATTTCTTGTAACACCTGTATTTTTATTTATTTATTTCGCGTATTTCTACCCCACCCTTCTTAACCCCCGAGGGGGGACTCGGGGCGGCTTACAAAAGGCACAATTCGATGCCTACACAATAGTACAAATAAACATATATAAACACCAATTAAAACAGTTATAAACAGTTAAAACAATCAGTTAAATATCACAATCAATAAAGCCAATCTCATGCTCAACGTTCGCCAGCTCAAAATCCATAAATCCATTCCACATTGTCAATTCCTATCAGTTCTAGTCGTCATTGTCCTTTATCTGTCTGCCAGATTTACCCAAACCCCTGGTCCCAAATCCATGTTTTTAATTTCCTTCTAAAGGAAAGGAGGGATGTCGATGACCTAATTTCCCCGGGGAGTGAATTCCACAGGTGAGGGGCCACCACTGAGAAGGCCCTGCTCCTCATCCCCGCCAATCTCACTTGTGATAGAGGCGGGGCCGAGAGCAGGGCCCTCCCTGTACGCTGTGATTAAACACACCTCTTTGTTTACAACCATGGCAACACCTGTCCTTTGCCTTCTTTCTTCACCAGGGAAAGGAGCAGTCTATGGAGCCACATTTGTCATGATGAGAAGCAATTAAACATCTAGTGGATATTAAAGAATTTGGAATCCAAAAGTGCACTAAGGAAACCAACCATTGGCACCTTCCCTACAGGAAGGTGCCCATGTGCCTGAACTCTTCACCTCACTCACAGTTCAGAATAGGAAAGTGTCTGTCTTGGATTTTGAAGTACCAACATGGAGAAAAAAACATATATATGTACTGAATGTGGGAAGAACTTTCGACTGCATAAACTTCTGCAGTTACATGAAAGAACTCACACTGGTGAGAAACCCTACACATGTCTGGAGTGTGGGAAGAGCTTCACACAGCGTGGACATCTACGTAAACATCAAAGAACTCACACCGGGGAGAAACCCTATGAATGTCCGGAGTGTGGAAAGAGCTTCACTCAGAGGGAAGGCCTAAGTTCCCATCAAAGAACTCACACTGGAGAGAAACCCTATCAATGTCCAGACTGTGGGAAGAGATTCAGTCAGAGTGGAAATTTACAGACACACCAAAGGATTCACACTGGGGAGAAACCCTATATATGTCCGGAATGTGGAGACAGCTTCACCGGCATTGGAGATCTACGTAAACATAAAAGAACTCACACTGGGGAGAAACCCTATACATGCCAGGAGTGTGGGAAGAATTTTGCGCATAGTGGATCTCTACATTCACATCAGAGAAGTCATACTGGGGAGAAACCTTATGAATGTCCCGAGTGTGGAAAGAGATTCACTCAGAGTGGAACTTTGCAGAAACATCAAAGGACTCACACTGGGGAGAAACCCTATGAATGTCAGGAGGGTTGAAAAATATTCACACATAATGTAACTTTACAGAAGCATCAAAGCGTTCACATTGGGGAGAAACCCTATACATGCCTGGAATGTGGAAACTAGGCATGTGCAATCCATGCTTCAAATGGTTCTAAAACACTTACAAAATTAAAATTCTGGTGGTGAAAACTAGGGGGCGCTGGTGCTTTGCTTCTACAGTGTTGCTAAGTTCTGGTGGTGAAAATTTCAGAACTCTAACAAAACTTTCAACATTTCATTATTGATTATTTTTATGACATAACTAATTAGGAACTGCCATTTATAATGACATTTTTGGCCCACTGGCTGCAGTTTGGGGATCCCTTCCCTGTATTGACCCAGACCAAACAGGATTTACTCCTGGCAGGACATTATCAGACTATCCGTGTTGGATAAGCCAATCTATAGAGTAAATAAAAACAACGATGAATTTAATTCTCCGAATGTCCAAGAAAGCTTATGGCCGAGCAATTATTGAACACATTACAATCATTCTGCGTATCGGATCAAATTAGAGTAACGTAGAAGTAATAGAATGGATAGTACTGTAGTTTTATACTGCTATGGAAGTAATGAGAGAGTTGGGGTATAGAAGGGTATTCTGCATATAGAAGGTGTGATAAATTGTATTATGTTTTAATAAAACAAAAATAAACATTTCCAAGAGCTAAAAAAGGGAAAGAAGGAGGAGGAGGAGGGGGATCTCAGATACTAGTAAATGTGGAGAAAAGGGCAAACAAGAAAGCTCAGGTTTTTTTGGGATTTTTTTAACTTGCAGGGAAAGACCCTGCAAAAGAGGAACATGATAAATGTTGTGTACAATGATACAGAGAAAGGACACAGGCATCTTTCTCCTGTTTTCATTTTTAATGCTTATTTTTGCTAGGATTTATTTTCCGACTTGGATTTAATCTTTTACCCTGCCTAAGGAAGTTTGGGCCTGTGTGATGTCCAGAAGGTTGTAAATAAAATGTTGTGATATCTTACCATTTTAGGTTTTTTTTTTTTTTTTGGTTTCATATCTTTATTTATTTATTTATTTGCTTTATTTTTATACCGCATTTTTCAGCCTAAATCGGCGACTCAATGCGGTTTACAATGCAATTTATATAACAATAACAATTAGATTAAAACACAACATACACGACAGACAATACAAGACAAAACAACGTGGTCATCAACGCCTCAGTGAAAATCAGATTCCGTTCTCGTAATCCTTCTACCATTCCTTTGTTCATTTATACCGTCTTCATGAGTTCAGTTGCCTTGTTGGCCGAACGCCTGTTCATAGAGCCACGTCTTGACCTTCCTCCGGAACTCCAGCAACGAAGGGGCCTGCCTGATGTCTACGGGTAGGGCATTCCATAGCTGAGGGGCCACCACCGAGAAGGCCCTGTCTCTCGTCCCCGCCAGCCGCGCCTGCGACGCAGGCGGGACCGAGAGCAGGGCCTCCCTGGACGATCTTAACGTCCTCGTCGGTTCATAGGTGGAGATGCGTTCGGAGAGGTAAGCAGGGCCAGAACCGTTTAGGGCTTTATAGACTAAAGCCAGCACCTTGAATTGTAAAGCCGCTGCCGCTGCCGTTGCATCCGCCGGGTTTCCATCGGCTCTCTGTCCCGGTTGGACCGCCGCCGCCGAGCCACCTCAGCTCCCGCCGACCCGCTCAGCTCCCGCCGAGCCGAGCCGCCATCCTCCCGGGCGTTGCTGGGCCCCCGCTTCTGCTGGGCTCCGCTGGGCAGCTGGACGGCCACCCACACCAAACCGCCGGACCGCCGCTACAGCGGCCTCCAGACCGATGCCGGACCGCCGTCAGGCCGTAGCCATCAGGCCGACGCTGCCGACGCTGCCGCGGCCGCCATTACCGCCGGGCCGCGAATCCGGGGCCTTCACTGGGCCGCTGCTGCCGCCGCCCGGAAGAGGTTGGTGCCGCCCCACAGTGGGCCTCACGGCTGGGTGGGGCACCACCGGGCCGCTGTTAGGCCTCGCTAGGCCGGCTGGCCCCTCGCGGGGCCGCCGCCGGGTTGCGACCCCCAGGCGAGGGCCGACGCTGGGCTGCCAGCGCCTCCGCAACTGCTAAGGCCCGCTGCTATTAAGGCCCGCTGCTACTAGCAGGCTGCGGCCGGTGCAAACGCTGCCGCCACCGCCCTGGACGAGGTCGCCCTCTGTGGGAGCTGAGTCGCCGCCGGGCCGCCGGACTACCATCACCGCCTTGCAGAGCGGGAGAGACCGAACAACCGCCAGACCTGCCGCAGCCCCACGACTGAGGACCGTCGCCACCTTTCCATCAGACGACAGTCGCTCCCAGACCGTGGCCGTCACCAGCTGCCGCTGCCGCGGCAGGCCGCCGTATCCATCAGGCCTGCCGCCGAGTCACGGCCTCTATCGCTGCCCATCCTCCATCAGGGCAAAGCGATAAAGGATCTGACTGTGTCTGTGCAGGCCCTTTGCGCTGGCTTCTCGGTGTAGACCTCTCTGAGTTATTGTGTGCCGACCTTCTTGTGCAGTTCTCTGCGTAGATTTTTGTGCTGACTGTATGTAGATTTTTGTGTAGACCTTTAAGCCAGCCCTTATATTGATACATACTGAATGAGAGCTTGATTGACAATCTGTGCTGCCCACCGCTGAGTTATCACCTCCGGAAGCCCCATCCGCTTGTATACCAACCGTCTAAGATTCCACCGGGGATCATATCAGTAGTTAACTAATTTGCCATCACTTTCACCCCATTGGAGGGTAATATATACTACCAACCTAGTATATTCCGGTTGTCATCTGTACCAATAGGGTGAGAACATAATAGAGCACTTTAGGCGCCTGCTGCCTGCTGCTAGATTGCACCAGCACTTTCGCCCCTTCCCCATCCCTCCGTGCCGCACTTTAATTATTGTCGAATAGAGCACTTTAGACCTAGCACTTTATGACTGTGCCTGATAGCATGTAGTATCTGCTGCTGATTAAATACTACCATAGACAGGGCTGCATTTAAAAACTTGCACTTTAAGATCTAGCCCATTGGTGTGGCTGGAATACCACCACCATCTCTATTGCTGCTATCCATGTGGTTCCCCATCCCCATTTATGTACTGTCCCTGTTACTTCTGTGTAGCGGAGGAGGCAAAAAGGGAGGTGGGTTGGAGCCTGCGAACGAAAATGGGATAGGGAGGGAGGGGGAGGGGGAGAGAGGATGTTGGCAAGAACCAAAGAATTTAACAACGAGCAAAGTAGAAAGCAATTTCTTGATTATGGTTGGCGGCATGGAGGGGGGGAGGTCTTCCACTAGCCGAGGGGCCCCCATAGAGGTCGTGGTGGGAAGGAGGAGATGCGGAAAAAGGAGACCTCAAATTCGGCCTAATTCGGAACGCTTATCCATATTAACAACCCCCAATCGGTCTCCTAAGGTAAATTGGTGTAACCAGGTGAGCGGACCCTCCGGCTTGAAGGTGGTGTTGTTGAACGCCAGATCTGTCAACGGAAAAACGACCTGGATCCAGGATCTAATCCTGGAGGAGCGGGCAGATCTGGCGTGCATCACGGAGACCTGGCTGGATGAAGCTGGGGGCGTAAACCTCACCCAGCTTTGCCCGCCGGGTTTCTCCGTGCAACACCAACCAAGAGCCGGAGGACGGGGAGGCGGGGTCGCAGTGGTCTATAGAGATTCCATCCATCTGACCAGGAGCCCCATCCCGCAGACCACAAATTTTGAATGCGTCCACCTGAGGGTGGGTGACCGGGACAGAATAGGGATTCTGCTAGTGTACCGTCCACCTCGCTGCACTACAGTCTCCCTACCTGAGCTAGCGGGGGTGGTCTCGAGCCTGGCGGTGGAGTCCCAACGGCTTCTTGTGCTGGGGGACTTCAACATCCATGCCGAGGCAACCCTCACAGGAGCGGCTCAGGACTTCATGTCCGCCATGGCGACCATGGGGCTGTCCCAACGAATAACTGGCCCCACCCACTGTGCTGGACACACATTGGACTTGGTCTTCTGCCAGGGATGGGAGCAGGGTGGCGGTGTGGAGGAGTTGTCCATCTCTCCGTTGCCATGGACCGACCACTTCCTGATCAGATTTAGGCTCACTGCGCCCCCTAACCTCCGCAAGGGTGGAGGACCCATTAAGATGGTCCGCCCCAGGAGGCTTATGGATCCGAATGGATTCCTGACGGCTCTTGGGGAGTTTCCCGCCACCTCGGTAGGTGACCATGTCGATGCCTTGGTCGCTCTCTGGAATGGGGAGATGACCAGGGCAATTGACAGGATCGCTCCGGAAAGTCCCCTCTCAAGTAACCGAGCTAAACCAGCTCCTTGGTTCACTGAGGAGCTGGCAGCGATGAAGCGAAGGAAGAGGGTACTAGAGAGCGTGTGGCGCTCGGACCCAAGCGAGCCAAATCGAACACGGTTTGTGTCCTTTCTAAGGGCATATGCCGCGGCAATAAAAGCCGCAAAGAAAACTTTCTTTGCGGCCACTATTGCGTCTGCAAAAAACCGTCCGGCGGAGCTGTTTCGGATTGTCAGAGGTCTTTTAACTCCCCCTACCTCAGGTGGGAGCCCTGACAATCCGGCCACGCGCTGTGAAGCATTTGCTCGGTTCTTTGCAGACAAAGTCGCTTTGATCCGCTCTGAGCTGGACGCCACATTAAAGGCAGTCTCTGTGGATGTGACACAAGCACCTGCTTGTCCTATTTTGTTGGATTCTTTTCAGTTTGTGAAGCCCGAGGATGTGGACAAGATACTTGGAGGAATGAGACCCACCACGTCCATCCTAGACCCCTGCCCATCCTGGCTTCTGAAGGAGGCCAGAGGGGGATTGGCCGAGTGGGTAACGGTGGTGGTGAATGCCTCCCTTCGGGAAGGCACGATTCCAGCGAGCCTAAAACAGGCTATTATAAAGCCGCTGTTGAAGAAGCCATCACTGGACCCCACCAAATTCGAAAACTTTCGGCCTGTTTCCAATCTCCCCTACTTGGGCAAAGTCATGGAAAGCGTGGTGGCCTCACAACTCCAGGTATTCTTGAGAGACACGGATTATCTGGATCCGGCACAGTCTGGTTTCAGACCGGGACATGGTACCGAGACGGTCTTGGTCACCTTAGTTGATGATCTGCGCCGGGAGCTAGACAGGGGGAGTGTGTCCCTGTTGGTGCTCCTGGACCTCTCAGCGGCCTTCGATACCGTCGACCACGGTATTCTTCTGGGGCGCCTTGCAGAGATGGGGCTCGGGGGCACTGCCTTGCAGTGGCTCCGGTCATTTCTGGAGGGCCGTACCCAGAAGGTGTTA
The DNA here is from genome assembly GCF_037176765.1 of Anolis sagrei. Classification (NCBI taxonomy): domain Eukaryota; kingdom Metazoa; phylum Chordata; class Lepidosauria; order Squamata; family Anolidae; genus Anolis; species Anolis sagrei. Next base: position 246,761,801 of record NC_090024.1, on the reverse strand, counting down.
TTGGGGGACTCCTGTTCAACACCACAGCCTTTGACCTGTGGGGTTCCTCAGGGCTCCATCTTGTCCCCCATGCTGTTTAACATCTACATGAAGCCGCTGGGTGAGATCATCCGGAGTTTCGGGGTGCGGTGTCACCTGTACGCAGATGATGTCCAACTCTGTCACTCCTTCCCACCTGCTACTAAGGAGGCCGTCGAAGTCCTGAACCGGTGCCTGGCCGCTGTAATGGTCTGGATGAGGGCGAACAAACTGAAATTAAATCCAGACAAGACAGAGGTACTCCTGGTCAGTCGCAAGGCCGAACAGGGTATAGGGTTACAGCCTGTGCTGGACGGGGTCGCACTCCCCTTGAAGGCTCAGGTTCGCAGCTTGGGTGTGACCCTGGATTCGTCGCTGAGCCTGGACCCCCAGGTTTCAGCGGTGACCAGGGGAGCATTTGCACAGCTTAGGCTTGTGCGCCAGCTGCGCCCGTATCTTGGGAAGTCTGACTTGGCCACGGTGGTACACGCTTTGGTCACATCCCGCCTCGACTACTGCAACGCTCTCTACGTGGGGCTGCCCTTGAAAACGGCCCGGAAGCTCCAGCTAGTCCAGCGCGCGGCAGCCATGTTGTTAACAGGAGCAGGACGTAGGGAGCACACAACGCCCCTACTGTCCCAGCTCCACTGGCTGCCGATCTGCTACCGGGCCCAATTTAAGGTGCTGGTATTATCCTACAAAGCCCTAAACGGTTCCGGCCCAAAATACCTTGCAGACCGCATCTTGGCCTACGAGCCCACGAGGACCTTGAGATCATCCGGGGAGGCCCTTCTCTCGGTCCCGTCTGCCTCACAGGCACGCCTGGCGGGGACGAGAGAGCGGGCCTTCTCGGTGGTGGCCCCCCGGCTGTGGAACGCCCTCCCTGCCGAAGTTAGACAGGCGCCCTCCCTTATGGCCTTTCGTAGGAGCCTAAAAACGTGGCTCTTCGAGTTGGCCTTCAATTGAGTATTATATCCTTGGCAATGACGACCGGAATGGACCACGACTATGAGACTGACTATGACCCACGATACGACGAAGCGGACTTTTAGTATAAGTATATGTTTAGTAGTAGTAGCATGTTATGTATTGTTCTGATGATTGTAAACTGTCTTTTCTATGTTGTTGTTCACCGCCACGAGTCGCCCCCAGGGCTGAGAGTGGCGGTAAATAAGTGCAAGTAATAAATAATAATAAATAAATAAATTGTGCCCGGTAGCGGATTGGCAGCCAGTGGAGCTGGTTCAGCAGAGGAGTGGTGTGCTCCCTGAGTGCCGCTCCCGTTAGCAACCTGGCCGCCGAGCGCTGGACCATCTGAAGCTTCCGGGCAGTCTTCAAGGGCAACCCCACGTAGAGCGCGTTGCAGTAATCAATCCGGGATGTAACCAGAGCGTGGACTACTGTGGCCAAATCCGACTTCCCAAGGTATGGGCGCAACTGGCGCACAAGTTTGAGTTGTGCAAATGCTCCCCTGGACACCGCCGAAACTTGGGGTTCCAAGCTTAGCGAAGAGTCCAGGATCACACCCAAGCTGCGAACCTGCGTCTTCAGGGGGAGTGTAACTCCGTCTAACACAGGCTTTACTAGCACATGAATGGATGGGGAAAGTGGGGGCGAGGACTCTCCTCAAAGCTGTCTCCTCACTTGTTCCTTCCCCTGCTCTGCTACTTTTACCAAAACAGACATGCCTCTTATGCATTTTTAAGGGTGAGAACCTTAACAAAATTCCAACTCTAGGATTCTATAATATATGATGTCGCAAAAGAAAAGAGAGAAAACATTTCTTTTCCAATCAAAAACAAGGATAAAAAGAATGTGCGGTATTTTGAAAAGTTGAGGTGGGAAATTCTAAAGTTGGAAGACACCTGGTGGGCCATCCAGTCCAACTCCATTCTGCCTAGAAGCAGGAAATCCAAAGCACCCCCGACAGATGGCCATCCAGACTCTGCTTCAAAGCCTCCAAAGAAGGAGCTTCCATCACATTCCCTCTGGGCAGAGAGAGCGTTCCACTGAAAGCTCCACTGAAATAACTAAGGTGTGGACCATCATAGTCATCGAAGGAAAAAGACAATCTTAAAGTCCTAGATGGTTCATAAGGAGATATATGTTCAGATACGTAAGCCAGACCAGAACCGTTTATAGTAGCGTTTCTCAACTTGGGGGTTGGGACCACTGAGGGGGTCGTGAGGGGGAGTCAGAGAGGTCGCCAAAGACCATCAATATTTTCTGTTGGGCATCAGGATTCTGTGTGGGAAGTTTGGCCCAATTCTATCATTTGTGGCGTTCAGAATGCTCTTTGATTGTAGGTGAACTATAAACCCCAGCAACTACAACTCCCAAATGTCAAGGTTTGTTTTCCCCAAACTCCACCAGTGCTCACATTTGGGCATATTGAGTATTTGTGCCAAGTTTGGTTCAGATCCTTCGTTGTTTGAGTCCACAGAACCCTCTGGATGTGGGTGAACTACAACTCCAAAACCCAAGGTCGGTGCTCATCAAATCCTTCCAGTATTTTCTGTTGGTCATGGGAATTCTGGGTGCCAAGTCTGGTTCAATTCCATGAGCCCAGGGGGTCTCTTCCAACTCTAGGATTCCACCTAATTCCAAGGAGGCCCCTCGAGTGCTGGACGAGTGCCTGGCCGCTGTGTCTATCTGGATGAGGAGGAACAAGCTGAAGATCAATCCTGACAAGACAGAGGTCCTTCTGGTCATAGAATCATAGAATCCAAGAGTTGGAAGAGACCTCATGGGCCATCCAGTCCAACCCCTGCCAAGAAGCAGGAACATTGCATTCAAAGCACCCCTGACAGATGGCCATCCAGCCTCTGCTTAAAAGCTTCCAAGGAAGGAGCCTCCACCACACTCCAGGGCAGAGAGTTCCACTGCTGAACGGCTCTCACAGTCAGGCCATATAGCCCGAAAAAACCTACAAGAACCTAGTGATTCCAGCCATGAAAGCCTTCGACAATACAATAATAATAATAATAGAGGCCCGTGAAGACCTCCTTTGGCAACGTGAGCCATGCACTCTGGCCAATTGGGCAAGTGACACGCGAGCTGTGGGCTCCTTCCTCTCTGGTGTCTTCTCTCCCTCCCTCCCGGGAGGGAACAGATTCCTGAGTTTCCCATCCAAGTGGGCCTTGTGGGCATCTTCTCAAGGTGAGGGAAGGAAGGGAGAAGCAAGCCCCCCAGGCCAGGGCTTGGGGTGGGCTAGGCCACCCTGGCTCCCTTGGCTACTTGGCTTGGGAGGATGCCTGGGAGCTTCCTTTTTGCCCTTCCTCTGGAGACATTGTTTCCCCTTTGCATCCCCCCCTCTTCCTCCTGCGGAAAGGCAGCCGGGATCGGGGAGGGGGGTTTCAAAGGGAAGGCCTTCCCTTTGAACCCCCCCCCCCCCCCACTCAGTGACAAGCCTGTAAGGGGGGGGCTATTATGGGATGCCGGGGAGGAAACTGTCTGTCGGGAGCTTCCTTGTCGCCCTTCATCTGGAGACAATGTTTCCCCTTTGCATCCCCCCCCCTCTTCCTCCTGCGGGCTAGGGGGGGGGTGCTCAAAGGGAAGGCCTTCCCTTTAAACTCCCCCCTCCCGGTTACCGACAGGCCTGGAAGGGGGGGGGCTATTATGGGATGCCGGGGAGGAAGGCGGGGTGGGGAGGAGCCTCTGTGTCCGAGGGAACCTCCTTGGGGGAGAGGCCAGCTCTGCAACTGGACGAACACCACCTTCCTCCGGGGGGGGGGGGGGTGTCATTTTTGGAGTGGAAAACAGTGCAGTGGGGGCCGAGATCCTTTCGGAGCAGAGAGAGACGAGAAAGAAGGGAGGAAGGAAGGAAGGAAGGAAGGAAGGAAGGAAGGAAGGAAGGAAGGAGAAGGAAGGAAGGAAGGAAAGAGGTAAGAGGTAAGAGGTAAGAGGCGGCTTTTGGGTGGGTGGGTGGGTGGGTGGGAGCCCCCCGCCATGCAGTGCCAGGAGGAAAGAGGAGGGAGACACACATCCCCCCCCCCCCCCGCCGCCAGAAACCCCACTGGTGGCCAAGCGTCGCCCCCCCTCCTGCTCTGCCCCTCCTTGGCTTCCCTCTCCTCCTCCTCCTCCCCCCCTCCCTCCGGGTGCCCCTCCCGCTCTCCCGGGACCCTCCTCCGCTCCGGGGATCAGCCCCCCCCCTCCCAATGCCTCCTCCTTCTTCTTCCCCTCCGCCTCATAGAATCCTAGAATCCAAGAGTTGGAGGAGGCCTCCTGGGCCATCATCCAGTCCAACCCCCTTCTGCCAAGAAGCAGGAAAATCGCATTCAAAGCACCCCTGACAGATGGCCATCCAGCCTCTGTTTAAAAGCTTCCAAAGAAGGAGCCTCCACCACACTCCCTCCGGGGCAGAGAGTTCCACTGCTGAACGGCTCTCACAGTCAGGAAGTTCTTCCTCATGTTCAGATGGAATCTCCTCTCTTGTAGTTTGAAGCCATTGCTCCCTTGCGTCCTAGTCTCCAAGGAAGCAGAAAGGAAGCTCGCTCCCTCCTCCTCCTCCCTGTGGCTTCCTCTCACATATTTATACATGGCTATCATCATATCTCCTCTCAGCCTTCTCTTCTTCAGGCTAAACATGCCCAGTTCCCTAAGCCACTCCTCATAGGGCTTGTTCTCCAGACACCCTCCTCTGGACACATTCCAGCTTGTCAATATCTCTCTTCAATTGTGGGGCCCAGAATTGGACACAATATCCCATGTGTGGTCTAACCAAGGCGGAATAGAGCATGGGGAGCATGACTTCCCTAGACCTAGACACTATGCTCCTATTGATGCAGGCCAAAATCCCATTGGCTTTTTTTGCCGCCACATCACATTCCTGGCTCATGTTCACCTTCCTGTCCACGAGGACTCCAAGATCTTTTTCACACGTACTGCTCTCGAGCCAGGCATTGTCCCCCATTCTGTATCTTTGCATTTCGTTCTTCCTGCCAAAGTGGAGTATCTTGCATTTGTCCCTGTTGAACTTCATTTTGCTAGTTTTGGCCCATCATCTCTCTAATCTGTCAAGATCGTTTTGAATCCTGCTCCTGTCCTCTGGAGTATTGGCTCTCCCTCCCAATTTCGTGTTGTCTGCAAACTTGATGATCCTGCCTCCCCCCCCCCCCCCGACTCTTTCGGAAACGACGACAGAGCGAGTCTCTTCTGTCATAGAATAATAATATTAATATAATCTTCTATATAAATAAAAATTTAATGTTCGTTTGTGGGTAAATGACCTTGGAGGGCCGTATCCAGCCCCCGGGACATAGTTTGAGGACCCCTGGTTAATACTATACTAGCTGTCCCCTGCCAGGCATTGCTGTGGCCCAATCTGGTGATCTAGAAAATAAAGTAATTAGAAAGGGTTGGATTCTAATATATGTAATGCCTTTATGTTTGTGGGTAAACAGTATTTCTTGCTGTTTCTTTGTCAGTGTTGATGTGGTTTGCTTACTCTGGAACATGCAACATATCATTGACCTTCTTTAGGGGTCCCTTTCAAATCTATGATACTATATCTCTCTGTGTGTGAATCATATCTATATCTATGGCTGGAAGGCTCTTTGTCAGGAGGGCTTTGATTATGTTTTCTTGCCCTGGTGACGGGGGTTAGACCAGATGGCCTTGAGTATTTTCTGTTGGTCATGGGGGCTCTGTGTGGGAAGTTTGGCCCAATTATGTCGTTGGTGCGGTTCAAAACACTTTTTGATTATAGGTGAACTATAAATGCCAGTAACTACAACTCCCATATGTCAAGGTCTATTTTCCCCAAACTTCATATTTGAGCATATGGAATATTCGTGCCATGTTGGGTCCAGATCCATCATTTTTTGAGTCCTTGGTAGTCTCTGGATGTAGGTGAACTACAACTCCCAAACTCAAGGGCAATACCCACCAAACCCTTCTAGTGTTTTCTGTTGGTCATGGGAGTCCTGTATGCTCCGGTTGATTCAATTCCTTCATGCTATTTGATTGTGGGTGAACTATAAATCACAGCAACTACAACTCCCTATCTATCCATCCATCCATCCATCCATCCATCCATCCATCCATCCATCTATCTATCTATCTATCTATCTCTCTATCTCTCTATCTCTTTATATCTATATCTATATGTATGGCTGGATGGTTCTTTGTCAGGAGGACTTTGATTACGTTTTCTTGCCCTGATGAAGAGAGTTGGATTGTATGGCCTTAAGTATTTTCTGTTGCTCGTGGGGGTTCTCTGTGGGAAGTTTGCCCCATTTCTGTCATTCGTGGGGTTCAAAATGTTCTTGGATTGTAGGTGAACTGTGAATCCCAGTGACTACAACTCCCAAATGTCAAGGTCTATTTTCCCCAAACTCCATCTGTGTTCATATTTGGGCATATTGAGTGCATGTGCCAAGTTTGGTCCAGATCCATCATTGTTTGAGTCCACAGTGCTCTCTGGATGTAGGTGAACTACAACTCCCACACTCAAGGTCAATGCCCACCAAACCTTCCAATATTTTCTGTTGGTCTTGGGAGTTCTGTGTGCCACGTTTGGTTCAATTCCATCCTTAGTGGAGTTCATAATGCTCTTTGATTGTAGGTGAACTATACATCCCAGCAACTACAACTCCCAAATCACAAAATCATAATTTTTTGAGAGATGGTCACTCCTTGTGTAGTGAGACGTTTTGTTGCCAAATTTGGTGTGGTTTCGTTCATTGGTTCTTTTGTTTTTAAAGTACTCATTATGCACAGAGCATTTATAGATAGATAGATAGATAGATAGATAGATAGATAGATAGATGATAGATAGATAGATAGATAGATAGATGTAATGTAATTGTTTATGACTGTATTTTATCTTGTGGGGCATTGATTGCCAAATGTAAACCACCTCGAGTCGCCTCCAGGCTCCAAGCATAGTAAATAAATAAACAAACTGTTGGGGTTCAGCCTGATCCTGATCTGTGTGAACCGGATTCTCTGATAGTTTTTCCAACTGAGCAAGCTCTCCCTGACAGTGTGGAATCTGTTGTTGATGCTGAGGTCAGCGGCGATGAAAATGAAACTCAACAGCTGGAGGAAAATGTTTTGGAAGTAAGCCGTGATATCTCTCCACCTGGAGTTTTTAATGAGGACCGAAGAGAACAGATAGTTAGTGACAGAAATGTTTCCCAGTTTCTACGAAGGTCATATCGGTTACAGGAGAAACAGGCCCAGGCTTCAAAGTCAAGGGGCGTTTCAAAGAATAGCTTCTTTGGTTTAAGAGGCCTCCTGCTGGGTGCCTCTTTAGATCAAGCAACGTTTGGGGCTGTGGCTGTGCCTTGGCAGAATTCCTGTGTTTCATGGCCGGTAATCCCAGAGGCTTCTAGTTTTCAAGTTCATGGTTAGCGAGAGGCTAACAGATTCCTAGTTCTTGTATTGTGGCTTTTGGAATTTTGCTCAAGTTCAGAGATTCTACTGACTGCTGTGTTTTTCTGTGGCTTTTTGACTTTGCATTTACCTTTCTTTTGTAACCAATTTTTCATCAATAATCAAGGATTGCTTTTCCTACAGTCAAGTGTGGTGGATTTAATCTTATGGTCTCGTTTCTTGAACTGGGATGCAACACAAATAAATAAATAAATAATATCAGTATTCTTGGATGTAGTCCATCTGGTCCTGAAGACTTGAATTCATTTAGAATAGTGTAGTGAATTCCCTACCTGTTAGGCTAGGAAAAGCCTAGGAAAAAGTAGGCCCAAGAAGTTCGGCAGCCATTTTAGAAAGGGTGCCAGAAGAATCCATGTTAGTTACTCATGTCCTGAAGGGGGCGTGTTTAGAAACAGCAACTTTGGAGGGAAATGAGGGAAGGCTGTAATTGGCTGAGAGAGAGAGTGGGCGGAGCCTTACTTGGCAAAAGAAATAAAATGACTTTAAGGGGACATTTTGAAACCCTGTCAGGCAGATTGAACCTGGGTGTCAAGGGAGTTTGATTGGGGTTGTCAAAGAAGAAGGAGTTAGGAGTGGTGAAGGGTTAGTGAGAGAGGCCTAGAGGCACTAGCAGAGATAGTTAGTGAAAAGATTTCTCCAGCTATTAGGGGAATAGCTGGTGGAGGCGTGTAGAGATAGATCCAGGGTAGGACTCTCTGTGGAGGAGTCTAGAAATTACTCTCAGAGAGGAAATCCTGTCAGTAAATTCTGTGGAGAGAGAGAGAGAAGGTCTTTTTAGGTCAATATTTTGAAACAGCTAGGCTTTAAACCTGAATTGTTCCAGTTCTCTTCAATAAGCATCATTGTTTTGTGATTCACAACATCTGCCTCACGTGTGCCTCTGTGGGTGAAGTTTTAAAAGCCGTTTCCTGCAACAATCAAGAGTCTATGGTGGCAGCGTATAATTTAAAGAACAATCTTTTAGTTTTACCTCAGAACACAAGCCTGAGTGCTATTTCCAACACACTCTTGTCTAAGATACTTCAAGTAAGCCAAGGGCTTATCAGTGATTTTAAGTTTGGTGGTGGCCAGAAGGTTTTCGTACTTGGCTGACTATTGTTATAATGTCATTTTAATATTTTATTTGCTACTAGCAGTCCCCTGCCACACGTTGCTATGGCCCACATGGGAGTTCTGTGTGAGAGTCTAGATTTCTAGCTGGCGGAGGCGTGTAGAGATAGATCCAGGGTAGGACTCTCTGTGGAGGAGTCTAGAAATTACTCTCAGGGAGGAAATCCTGTCAGTAAATTCTGTGGAGAGAGAGAGAGAGAGAGAGAGAGAGAGAGAGAGAGAGAGAAGTGTTCCTGTGTAACTAAGTCTGAATTTCTTAAAGTAACCACACACTTTTTAGGTCAATATTTTGAAACAGCTAGGCTTTATACACGAGTTGTTCCTGTTCTCTTAAATAAGCACCATTGTTTTGTTATTCACAACATCTGCCTCACGTGTGCCTCTGTGGGTGAAGTTTTAAAAGCTGTTTCCTGCAACAATCAAGAGTCTATGGTGGCAATATTTTGAAGCAGCTAAGCTTTACAATATGATTCTAGTTCTAGAATCATAGAATCCAAGAGTTGGAAGAGATCTCATGGGCCATCCAGTCCAACCCCATTCTGCCAAGAAGCAGGAATATTGCATTCAAATCACCCACAACAGATGGCCATCCTGCCTCGGTTTAAAAGTTTCAAAAGAAGGAACCTCCACCACACTCCGGGGCAGAGAGTTCCACTGCTGAACGGCTCTCACAGAAAATAATGGCATTTTCTCTCTGGACAGAGATAAAGGTTTCAAAACACAAGTCAGTTCAAGTTTGTTTTAACAGTTGTTTCCAAAATGATTTGCTTTTTCGTCTCTGTAATCAAAAATTTGCTAGGAGAAGAAATATAATGTTCCTCCAAAAGATAAATCCTGTTACTTGTATAAATATTTTAAAAAGTTATCTTGCAGAAAGCTGCTTGTTCAGTGTTATCTCGCTTGATGGAGTCATAGAATCATAGAATCAAAGAGTTGGAAGAGACCTCCTGGGCCATCATCCAGTCCAACCCCATTCTGCCAAGAAGCAGGAATATTGCATTCAAATCACTCCTGACAGATGGCCATCCAACCTTTGTTGAAAAGCCTCCAAAGAAGGAGCCTCCACCACACTCCGGGGCAGAGAGTTCCACTGCTGAACGGCTCTCACAGTCAGGAAGTTCTTCCTCGTGTTCAGATGGAATCTCCTCTCTTGTAGTTTGAAGCCATTGTTCCATTGCGTCCTAGTCTCCAGGGAAGCAGTCTTGATCAGACCCACTTGCCCACACTGAGGCTTCGATTCTGGAGCCTTCTCAGATGTCCGAGTAGGGGTTTTAGACACAAATCATTCCCTCTACCAAGGAAACACTCCTCACTTGGGCGTTATCACAACCTGCCCTCTCCTTTGTTCCTCCCCATCACTAAGAAAGCTTCACACTGCCATTTTAGCAGCCCAGAAACCCCACACCTTTGTTGTCTTCTGTGTGTGCCCTTATTTATTTACTATATTCTCACCCCAAAGGGGACTCAGGGCGGCTTACAAACTACAGCAAAAATTCAATGCTGCATCGTGCACATAACAATAAAGATACCATATAAAATTATAAAACAACTAGAGTTTGGTTACATTAGTGTTTCCCAAAGTTTGGGCTTCCAGCTGTGTTGGACTGCAGCTCTCAGAAGCCCTGACCAACATTGCCAATAGCCAAGAATTCTGGGAGCTGAAGTTCAAAAAATACCTGGAAGACCAGAATTTGGGAAACACTGGAAGGTCAGGGAAATCAGGCCTGGGCAAACTTAGGCCCTCCAGGTGCCTAAGGTCCCCTCATCACAACAAGGTGACAATCCATCGAGGGGGTGCATTTGACATTGCCCTATGCAAGACAACCAGATCATCTGTATCAGTTAACTGTTGACTCTTGAGTGCCCCAAACCCTCTCACACGTTTATAGAATCACTAGCCGTCACCTGCCATGCGTTGCTGTGGCCCAGTCTGGTGATCTGGAAAATAAAGTAATGGTTTCTAAGATATGTAATTCCTTTATGCTTGTGGGTAAACAGTATTCCTTGTTTTGTCGAAGGCTTTCATGGCTGGAATCACTAGGTTCTTGTAGGTTTTTTCGGGCTATATGGCCATGTTCTAGAGGCATTCTCTCCTGACGTTTCGCCTGCATCTATGGCAAGCATCCTCAGAGGTAGTGAGGAAGTCTACTACCTCTGAGGATGCTTGCCATAGATGCAGGCAAAACGTCAGGAGAAATGCCTCTAGAACATGGCCCTATAGCCCGAAAAAACCTACAAGAACCTAGTATTCCTTGTTGTTTCTATGTCAGTGTTGATGTGGAGAGTGTCTGGTTTACCTACTCTGAAACATGCAACATATAATTGTCCTTCTTGGGGTCCCTTTCAAATCTATGATATTATATCTCTCTGTGTGTGAATCATATCTATCTATCTCTATGGCTGGATGGCTCTTTGTCAGGAGGGCTTTGATTACGTTTTCTTGCCCTCGTGAAGGGAGTTGGACTGGATGGCATTAAGTATTTTCTGTTGGTCATGGGGGTTCTGTGTAGGAAGTTTGCCCGAATTCTGTCGTTGGTGGGGTTCAGAATGCTCTGTGATTGTAGGTGAACTATAAATCCCAGTAACTACAACTCCCAAATGTCAAGGTCTTTTTCCCCCAAACTCCATCTGTGTTCATATTTGAGCATATGGAATATTCATGCCAAGTCTGGTCCAGATCCATCATTGTTTGAGTCCAAAGTGCTCTCTGGATGGAGGTGACCTACAACTCCCAAACTCTCTGGATGGAGGTGACCTCCCCAACTCCCAATGCCCACCAAAACCCTTCCAGTATTTTCTGTTAGTCCTGGGAGTCCTGTGTGCCAAGTTTGGTTCAATTCCATTGTTGGTGGAGTTCAGAATGCTCTTTGATTGTAGGAAGTTTGGCCCAATTCTGTCTTTGGTGGGGTTCAGAATGCTCTTTGATTGTAGGTGAACTATAAATCCCAGCAAGTACAACTCCCAAATGACAAAATCAATGTTTTTGAGTGAAGGACATACATTGGGTTGTTAGGTGTCTTGTGTCCAAATTTGGTGTCAATTCGTCCAGTGGTTTTTGAGTTCTGTCAATCCCACAAACGAACATTAAATTGTATTGTCGAAGGCTTTCATGGCTAGAATCACTAGGTTCTTGTGGGTTTTTCCGGGCTATATGGCCATGTTCTAGAGGCATTTTTCCTGACATTAAATTTTTGTTTATATAGATTAAAACAGTAATACAGATTAAAAGCCTACAAGCGCCTCGTCATGATTTCCAAACTTCATAGTTTTCCCATAGTTGTTATACAGACTCCTAGGTTAGAATGATATAGTAAGTAAAGCCCTCCCTCCCTAACCCTTCCTAGCAAGCAGTTACCCCATCCCCTCCCTCCTCCCTTGACACAACCTAAATTTCTGATAAAGTATGGACTTATAGGTTGTTATCATGAGGTAAGGTGGTCCAAAGTGCTATAGCAAAGATACAATGAACAGAACCCAATCAGAAGAGCTTGCTGGAGATGTTCCGGCCTCTTCTATACAGCCTCAGTAGCAGACTCCTCTAGTCCTGCCTCAGTTTTTATAGCTGCACCCTCCTGGAGTTGGAAATGGAAATGGGGTTGCAGTCTTCCTCATGAGAAGCCCCAAAGCCAGGGGCAGGAGAGCTTCCTGGAGATGTTTCGGTCTCTTCTATAGCAGCCTCAGGAGCTCCTTGAGATCCTTCCCATCTGCATTTCTTGCTATTCCCATTTTCAACATGACCCATGAAGGGAAAAGGGGGAGAATTGAAGGTTTCTGGCTTCCATCCCTTATCTTTTATTTCTTCTTTCTTCACCAGGGAAAGGAACATTCTACCGATCCACATTTGTCATGATGAGAAACCATTCAACATCTAGTGGATATTGAAGAATCTGGAATTCAGTAAACAAACCAGTCATATAGGAAGAAGAAATGCTCCGAAGGTGCCGAACTGGCTGAACTCTTCAGGTCACTCACACTTCAGAAAAGCAAAGTGTCTATCTTGCATTTTAAAGTGCCAACATGGAGAAAAAAACATATCAATGTATTGAATTTGGAAATATCTTTAGGCAGCAGAAACTTCTGCAGTTACATGAAAGAACTCACACTGGTGAGAAACCCTACACATGTCTGGAATGTGGGAAGAGCTTCACACAGCGTGGACATCTACGTAAACATCAAAGAACTCACACTGGGGAGAAACCCTATGAATGCCAGGAGTGCGGAAAAAGCTTTGCTCTGAATGAAAAACTACGTTCACATCAAAGAACTCATACTGGGGAGAAGCCCTATACATGCCTGGAATGTGGAAAGAGCTTCGCTCACAGTGAAAGTCTACGTTCACATGAAAGAACCCACACTGGGGAGAAACCCTATGAATGCCCGGAGTGTGGAAAGAGATTCACTCAGAGTGGAAATTTACAGGCGCATCAAAGGATTCACACTGGGGAGAAACCCTATGAATGTCCAGAGTGTGGAAAAATATTCTCTCAGAATGGAACTTTACAGACACACCGAAGGATTCACACTGGGGAGAAACCCTATACATGTCTGGAATGTGGGAACAGCTTCACTGGAAGCGGAGATCTACGTAAGCATGAAAGAACTCACACTGGGGTGAAACCCTATACATGCCAGGGGTGTGGAAAGAATTTTGCAAATATTGGAAAGCTACATTTGCATCAAAGGACTCACACTGGGGAGAAACCCTTTAACTGCCAGGAGTGTGGAAAGAGCTTCGCTCACAGTGAAAGTCTCCATAAGCATTACAGAACTCACACTGGGGAGAAACCCTATAAGTGCCTGGAGTGTGGGAGGAGTTTCACTCATAGTGGAGATCTACGTTCACATCAGAGAATTCACACTGGGGAGAAACCCTATACATGCCCGGAATGTGGAAAGAGCTTTACTCACAGTACAAATCTACATACGCATCTAAGAGTTCACACTGGGGAGAAACCCTTTCAATGCCTAGAATGTGGAAAGAGCTTTGCTGTCCATGGAAGTCTACGTAGTCATCACAGAACCCACACTGGGGAGAAACCCTATGAATGTTCAGAGTGTGGAAGAAGTTTCGCTCAGAGTGGAACTTTACAGAAACATCAAAGGGTTCACACTGGGGAGAAACCCTATACATGTCTTGAATTTGGAAACAGCTTCGCTGGCATTGGAGATCCACGTTCACATCAAAGAACTCCCACTGGGGAGAAACCCTATAAATACCAGGAGTGTGGACCAAATTTTGTGCATATTGGATCTCTACATTCACACCAAAGAACTCACATTGGGGAGAAACCCTAAGTCTCCAAGTTACTAACAAGATAGGTTCTGTCGGTTTGTTTTCAAGTTGAATTTTTAGTGTAACTCCATCCAAATGTTATGTATGTACGTAGATACATACATACATTATGCATAGCATACAGAAGGATTAACACTCTTTTGGTTTTTGTTTTGCTATCTGTGTCCCCCTTCAGAATATTTCACCTCACTTTATGTCCCTGTGATAATTGAATTTGGAAAAACATGGCTTGTTGTGGAAACAAGGATTGGGGATTAAACTTCAGTGCAGACTTCTTTTCCTTATTTATTTATTTATTTATTTATTTACTATATTTATATACTGCCCCTCTCAGCCCAGAGGCGACTCGGAGCGGTTGTTGGGGTCCAGCCTGAGTTTGAACCTGATTCTCTGTTTGTACCTCCTGATGCTAATGAAAATGTACTTCCTGATGCTAATGAAAATGTACTTCTTGATGTCAATGATCCTGAAATTAGTGACAATGCTCCTGAAATTAGTGAGGAAGAAACTTCTGTGGATTTGGAAAATGAAAGTACCAGTGTTCATGAGAATGTTTCAGAGGGAAGCAATGACCTTTCACTCCCTTCTGCACCTGGGAACCTTCATGAGAATAGAAGGGGCCAGATCTGGCAAGACAGGAGTAAATCACTCAGCTTGTGAAGGTCTTCCAGATTAAAAGAAATACAAACAATGGCTTCAAAGCAGGGAGGCGTTTCACGAAACCAATTCCTCAACTTTAAGTGCCTTCCGCCGGGCTGACTTTCTCAGTTCAGGCATCGTTTTAGATTGATGAAGACCTTGGCAGTTCTCCCGGTTTCCCTGGCCATCGTCTTGAAAGATTTCTAGGACACCAAGTACGGTTATTGGATTGCTAACATGTTCCAGTATTTTACAGTGTGGCTTTGGGTTTTGATCTTGTTCATGGAAATTCCTGTTTGCTGATTTTGCTATGGCTTTTGACTTTGCATTTTTCCTTTATTTTGTAACCATTTTTCTTCAATAAAAAAGGATTGTTTTTTCACAGTCAAGTGTGGTGGATAGATATCTTAGAGCCTCGTTACCTGCTCTGGATTGCAACAGTGGTTTCCTTTTGATAACCTTTTCATTTGTCTTCTAGGAGAAGGTTTCTCTCACTTCCTGTTGTCCCAACCTTGTTCTTAACTATGAGTCATTTGTAAATTGGATGGTTGTAACTTGAGGACGACCTGTACATGCCTGGATTGTGGAAAGAGCTTTGCTCAGACTCAGCATCTACATTCATCAGAGGCCCAAGGAACAGAGTCTTTAGTGTTACAGTAAGTCATAGCAGGATCAAGTGTGTGTGTTAAAGAAAAACCTTATGATGTTAATTATTATGTACAGCTGGTAATGTAGGTCAACCAGCATGTTTGGGCCACACCAGGTGGGGTGTAACTGTATGGATTTTAGAATACAGTTTGGAGAAGCAATGTGCTGCTCTGAAGGAGATGCAATATGCTGTAATACTGCTATGCTCTAACAGCGATGTTCTTTGCTATGATGAAGCCTTATTCTGTGTTACTTACAAGGACTATGTAATGTCACGTTGCCAGGGCTCTACCTCGTTTAGGTAGAGATGAATCAAACTCCCAGTTTTAACAAACCAGCAGCATCCACCACCACCAAAATACAACAGATACTTTCCTCCCAAATATCAGTCTCACGGTTAGCTCCTTAAATCCAGTAACACCCAGCTGCAACCCATCTCCTGCACACCTCCACCCTTAATTGCTTTTACCTGTAAACTGTTACTTACAAACTAACCAGCCCTTTAGAACCAAGACTTACATTAACTCTTCCATCACCAACTGCCAGGTCTACCACCACCATCAACTATGGAACATATGACATGTAAGTTTGTTGCAGTTTGATTTTGTATGCAAACACAGCAAGTTTATGTTTCGCCTCTACTGATAAAAGTTTTTTCTGTTCCTTTTTTCCTCTTGCCTGTGTGTCTTTTGCATGGAACTTGGCTAAAATCCGCTTCTGCACAACATTTAAGTGGTTGATCATGGCATCAGGACACCAGCAAGAGACAGCCAGCAGCTGACAATTTCCAACTACTTCTACTGATCGGAGGATTTCTTGCCTGAACTTCACGGGTCTTCTCTGGGTAGTTAGTGACCCTCTTTCTTTCTTTCTTTCCAGATGGTTCAACCAGAGTGCAGGATTCCCAAGGCTTAGCATGAGTCCGTGTAGGCATTAACTGTCTTCCCTTTTGACAGCATAAGTGCTTAGATGAATGCGATCTGCTTGGACTTCTGAGGAGATGTGCTGGCTGGCAGGGCTACTCCTTCAGGTCTGGCCTTTTGGGGTCAACATGTGGCGATGGTGGCAATGCAGCCCCAAGCTTTAGTTGGGTCTCCTCATGCCTCTGGCACAGTGCAGTCCCAAAGAGAGTGTGGCTGTTCAAGAATCCTTGATGTTAGTACTTGCCAGCTGTGATTAACAGTAATGAAAGTGGAGTTTGAAGGGAGATGTTGACTCTAAACTGGAATGTGTCCAGAGGAGGGTGACTAAAATGATCAAAGGTCTGGAGAACATGCCCTATGAGGAGTGGTTTATAGAGCTGGGCATGTTTAGAAGAAGAGAAGGCTGAGAGGAAACAGGGAAAGATATCAAAATTAATCCCAATGCTGCTTCACCAAATTATAACAATCAGCACCGCTGCTCAACCAAATTACGAGGGGTATTTTTTAAGTAAGGTCCGTTTTGTTGTAGACACTAGTAGTTCGCGCGCATACCGCAACGAGCGTGTGCGTCGTGTACTGGCATGCCTTGGGAACAACTGTGCTCAGTTTCCGCTCTGTAGCTCACCTGTACGGTTCTGTTCTGTGCTTTAAAAATGTTTAAGACTATCAACTCACCCTCCGCATGTGAGGTTCGCTTAGTGATATGGTTTTTGTCAGCAAGGAACCTGCTTGCTGCAGAAATCCATCGACAGATTTGTGAAATGTACGGTGATACTGTTATGAGTGAAAGCAAAGTGCGTAAGTGGGTACGACAATTCAAAGATGGCCGTGACAATGTTCATGATGAGGACCGCTCCGGTCGCCCTTCTTTGATTATAGACGATTTGGTGGCTTCAGTCGAAGCGAGGATTCATGAGAACAGGCACTTCACAATAACAATAATAAAAATCTTTGAATTGTCGTACCCACTTACGCACTTTGCTTTCACTCATAACTATCACCGTACACTTCACAAATCTGTCGATGAATTTCTGCAGTAGGCAGGTTCCTTGCTGACAAAAACCGTATCACTGAGCGAACCTCACATGCGGAGGGTGAGTTGATAGTCTTAAACATTTTTAAAGCACAGAACAGAACCATACAGGTGAGCTACAGAGAGGAAACTGAGCACAGTTGTTCCCGTGGCATGCCGGTACACGACGCACGTGTTCGTTGCGGTATGCGCGCGAACTACTAGTGTCTACAACAAAACGGATCTTACTTAAAAAAGACCCCTCGTATAACGAGGCACCCTTCCACTACTGACTAGCTTTAGGTCTTGGTAAGCTAGCTTAGGCCTAGGAGAGTGGGCCTGGCGAACTTTTAAGAGGTGAAACCCAGAACTTGTATGATTGCAATGATCTCTCCAGGCATGAATTCCTGTGAATATACCTTAAATACTCTGCGTTATGCTGATAGAGTAAAGGAACTCCCTCATAGTGGAACAGCTGGTGAGGCACAGAACTGTATGGAAACTGAGAATGAAGAGCTTAAGATCAGTGAAGAAGAGTCCAATCACCTCCTTGAGCCGTCGCCTCATCTGTCCAGTGTCCGGGAAGCTCTCACCTGAATGCCTGTAATGATCTCCTGGATATTGCGGAACAGCCAGAATATGACCTGGAGGCATTTGTGCATGAAGCTCAGTGCTTTATCAGTGAAGGATTCAAAAGTTTCTCAACTTTGAAAGACACTTTGGAGCAACTAACCCTTGCCGTGCAGATGGAGGAGCAAGCTAGCAAGCACCTGTATAAGAGATAGCTTCAACCGCCACTCAGTTGTTCAAATGAACCTTTTCTGTCTTCATTTGCCTATCACTTCTTTGCTTTGGTGTTCATGTGTATAATCATGTGTACAATCAAAAATTCAACCTCTAATTTGAGGAGTGGAGCCACTATTTTTTGCAGGGTGATAGAACAATGGTTCTATCACGTTGTGACATTTCTGTGGTTCTAGCAAGCATTAGTTTTGTTTATATATGTCTTTTATATATCTTCTTTTGTATCAGACTTATTTGCATAGTAAAACCCTTTAAAAAAAAGAAGACGTGAAACCCAGAAGTTTTTAAGGTCTCTTCTCAAACGTAACCACAAGCTTTGTATGCCAGATTTTTAATGAAACCATCAAGCATTTGTACCTGAAATATTCCAGTCTGTTCAAATAAAAGTTCTTGTTATTTTTATCAACTTACATCAGCCTCAGAGTGAATACCTTTGTGGACAAAGTGTTATTCCAGTCCTCTTTTAACAGCCTGTAAGAAACCTATAGTAACGCAAGGTGTGTTACTGAATAACCTCAGCCTGTTTATTAGTAACTAGCTGTGCCCTGCCACGCGTTGCTGTGGCCTATAGTAAAACTTATCAAAGTTGAGGTAGATATCTGGACTATTATGAAAGAGAGGTACCTACCTATTCCTTCCCCCTTTTCCTCCCCCTTTCTCTCCTTTCTTCCTTCTCTACCTATTTCTTTCTTTCACTATTTGATTTCATCCTTCTCTCTTTCCTTCATTCCCTCCCCCTTTCTTCCTTTGCCTTTCTTCCCTCCCTGTTTGCTTCCTTCTTTCACTTTTTATTTCCTTTTATTTTACCACCATCATAACAATAACAATAATGCAATGCATTGCCTCTGGGACCTGACACCTCTCCCATTCCTCCAGGGTCTCATAGGAACAATAGCATAATAATAATAATAATAATAATAATAATAATAATAATAATAATAGAAATAACAACCTTTACCCGCCACGTGTTGCTGTGGCCAATCTTCCCTCTTTCTCTCCTTCTTTCCCTCCTTCCTTCCTTCCTTCCCTCCCATCTTTCCTTCTCCTCTTCTTTCTCTATCTCTTTCCTTCCTTCCCCATTTTTCTTTCTTTTCTGCTCTCTTTTCTTTCCTTCCATCTTTCCTTTTCTTTCCTTTTCTTCTTCCTTCTTTCTCTAACTTTCCTTCCTTCCCCCTTTTTCTTTACCTCCCTTTCTCTTTCTTCCTTCTTTCCTTCCTTCCTGTCTTTCCTAGATTTTGACAGGGCGGGAAGGGGCGGGGTGGGGTTTGGAGGTGGCGTGAAGTAAAAGGAGGTAAGATTGGGGTGGGGGAGTGATGGAGCGTGGGGTTGCGTGTGTGTGTGCGGCGGCGGGGGGGAGTGATGGAGCGTGGGGTTGTGTGTGTGTGTGCGGCGGCGGGGGGAGTGGGGTTGCGTGTGTGTGTGTGCGTGGGGCGGCGGGGGGAGTGATGGGGCGTGGGGTTGCGTGTGTGTGTGCGGCAGCGGGGGGAGTGGGGTTGCGTGTGTGCGTGCGGCAGCGGGGGAAGTGATGGAGTGTGGGGTTGCGTGTGTGTGTGCGGCGGCGGGGGGAGTGGGGTTGCGTGTGTGCGGTGGTGGGGGGAGTGATGGAGTGTGGGGTTGTGTGTGTATGTGCGGCAGGGGTGTGTGTGTGTGCGGGAAGCGGCGCGGCGGGGCTTGGAGTGGGCATGGTTTCCGCAGAGGGAACGTTGGCCGGAAGGGCATGTGCGCGCGCCAGGGAACTTGCGGCTGGGCGCCAATGCGCATGCTCAGTTGTTTTGTCGTTTTGTGAGTGTGTTGTTGTGTTGTTTTTCATTTGGAGTAGATATGTTTGTACCTTGTGGGTTGTGTTATGGGCATGGGAATTTTGGTTAAGTTTCGTTGGGGGGTTTTTGAGTTTTGTTTCCTCGTTGGATGCCCCTAACAAATTTATATATATAGATATGGTGGGAGCGGATATCTTTTAAAGAATCATTTTAAGCCTCTCCGTTCCAGTGGTTCCCAGTTCCTAGCTTTTAAATTTATTTATTTATTTATTTGTTTTTTTGTGATTGCTGAAACCGCTGAAAGGGGTTGGACTGGATGGCCCACCAGGTCTCTTCCAACTCCAGTGTTATGAAACAAAGGAGACTGAAAAGTTGAGAAATGGAAAACACAAAGCCCGAACTCGTGCTTCCTATCCTGTCTCTGCTGCCTTCTTCACAATACAAAGTCTACTCTTTTTGTCACGAATCTTCTTATCTTTGGTAGATTCATTTTCCAGGATCTCTTGGATATAGAATCATAGAATCCTACAGTTGGAAGAGACCTCATGGGCCATCCAGTCCAACCCCATTCTGCCAAGAAGCAGGAATATTGCATTCAATATGTTCTTTTTTAATAGAAAAGCTGGGAAATTTTGGTTGTACTGGTCCATTTAGTTTTCTTGGCAAGGATACTGGGGTGGATTGCAAATTTTAGGCCTTGAGCTTTTCATTCCTCCCCCTTTGAATGTTATTTTCACATCATGCTACATGAAGGATAAATTGGACTATGTTGAACCTCCCATTGCTGTATCATTTGTTTATCTTCATTTTTCAATCTTATCTCCAAAGCCTCTCCAGCTGTTTCAGTAGTTGGGGAATCTGTTGTTGCATTCATTGGAGTGCAGCCAAAAGGAGATGTCTCTGCCTTGGTCCTTTCACTATTGGAAGTAGCAGCCAATAGTGAAAGGACCAAGGCAGAGACATCTCCAGCTCATCCCCTGTTTGGGTATCAGCCAGCACGTCAACGACTTAAATCAAGACATAGTTTTCTTAGATCTACAGAGACACTCGCTGGAACACCCCAGCAAGCGAGAGTCCAAAAGTGGCAGGCCCAAGCCCAGCACCTCAATTCATGGGTGATACCAGATGAGAGACTCTCCCCTGGGCACACAAGAGGACTGGGCGACTTGGAAGGCACTGAACAGACTGCGCTCTGGCACCACGAGATGCAGAGCCAACCTTGAGAAATGGGGCTACTGGGTGGAATCCTCGGCATGCGAGTGTGGAGAAGAGCAAACCACTGACCACCTGCTGCAATGCACCCTGAGCCCTGCCACATGCACCAGGGAGGACCTTCTTGCGGCAACCCCAGAGGCACTCCAAGTGGCCAGATACTGGTCAAAGGACATTTAACCAAATACCAAATTTGCAAAATCTGTGTGTTTTTTTCCCTTCCCCCCCCTTTTCTTTTTAATCTGTGTGTTTGTTTTGCTCTGTTAGAATTGTAATACAAAGGTTGCTGATGACACGATAAATAAAATAGCCAAAAGGAAGAGACGGAGAGCAGATTTTGATTTTCAGCCCTTTTTTACTATTTGCAAAATAAGGTGACAGTGTCAGCTCATGCTGAATAAAGGAACTGTCACAACACCCGGCTGGGTTTCACTTGCAATTACAGTATTGTTACAGACATGCGCAGAAAGTTTAGCTAACAATGATTTGCTGACTAGATCCGTTTTACAAGCATGCGCAGAAGTTACTCAAAATGGAAATTTACTGTCGAAGGCTTTCATGGCTGGAATCACTAGGTTCTTGTGGGTTTTTTCGGGCTATGGAGCCATGTTCTAGAGGCATTTCTCCTGACGTTTCGCCTGCATCTATGGCAAGCATCCTCAGAGGTTGAGAAGGTCTGTTGGAAGTAGGAAAAATGGGTTTATATATCTGTGGAATGGCTGGGGTGGGACAAAGGACTCTTCTCTGCTGCAGTTAGGTGTGAATGTTTAGCTGATCACCTTCATTAGCATTTGAAGGCCTGCCTGAGCCTGGGAAAATCTGTTGCTGGGAGGTGTTAATCTGTGCCTGGTTTTTTCTCTCTGTTGTTTAGCTGTTATAATTTTAGAGTTTTTTAATACTGGTAGGCAGATTTTGTTCATTTACATAGGGACCACCAAACGCAGCATTGCCCAGACACGCATCAAGGAACATGAAAGGCACTGCAGACTACTTCAACCAGAGAAGTCAGACATAGCAGAGCACCTGATGAACCAGCCTGGACACAGCATATTATTTGAGAACACAGAAATGCTGGACCACACCAACAACCACCATGTCAGACTACACAGAGAAGCCATTGAAATCCACAAGCATGTGGACAATTTCAACAGAAAGGAAGAGACCATGAAAATGAACAAAATCTGGCTACCAGTATTAAAAAACTCTAAAATTATAACAGCTAAACAACAGAGAGGAAAAAACCAGGCACAGATTAACACCTCCCAGCAACAGATTTTCCCAGACTCAGGCAGGCCTTCAAATGCTAATGAAGGTGATCAGCTAAACATTTACACCTAACTGCAGCAGGGAAGAGCTCCTTGCCCCACCCCAGCCATTCCACAGATATATAAACCCATTTTTCCTACTTCCAACAGACCTTCTCAACCTCTGAGGATGCTTGCCATAGATGCAGGCGAAACGTCAGGAGAAATGCCTCTAGAACATGGCTCCATAGCCCGAAAAAACCCACAAGAACCTGGAAATTTACTGTTTATTGCAATCTTTAAAAGTGTATAGTTGTACACGTGTACAGCCGTCTTCACCTATATTAATTATTAAATCCATGACATTTGATATTTCATTGGCTGTGCAGTTTTCATGCAGTTACATCTTCCTTTTATTAATAATTAAATCAAGTAATAAAGTTTATACTTTAAACTTATTTTATGTTTTGGTAACATGTACAGTTCATCTGCATGTTAATTTGTGGATTACAATTGTTTATAAATCAAGTCAGATTGTCCAAACCTTTAAAATATATATACATTTGGATGGAGTCACACTTTAAAAACATACCTGTTCCAACTTACAAACAAGTTCAACCTAAGAACAAACTTACAGAACCTATCTTGTTCATAACTTGGGGGTCACCAGTATAGAGTGCCTTCCCTTTGTGAGTTCTATGATGTTTGAGTAGACCTCCATTCTGCGAGAAACTCTTTCCACACTCGGGGCATTTATAGGGTTTCTCTCCAGTGTGGATTCTATGATGTTTGCGTAGACCTTCGCACTGTGAGAAACTCTTGCCACACTCCGAGCATTTATAGGGTTTCTCCCCAGTGTGGATTCTATGATGTTTGCGTAGACTTCCACTATGCGAGAAACTCTTTCCACATTCCAGGCATTTATAGATTTTCTCCCCAGTGTGGGTTCTATGGTGTAAATGTAGTTGTGTACTCCATGCAAAGCTCTTTCCACACTCCAGGCAATGATAGGGTTTCTCCCCAGTGTGAGTTCTTTGATGTCTATGTAGACTTATACTATGCGTGAAGCTCTTTCCACATTCCAGACATGCGTAGGGTTTCTCCCCAGTGTGAGTCCTTTGATGTAAATGGAGATGCCCACTGTGTGCAAAGCTCTTCCCACACTCCTGGCATTGATAAGGTTTCTCCCCAGTGTGAGTCCTTTGGTGTAAATTGAGATGTCCACTGTGCGCAAAGCTCTTTCCACACTCCTGGCACTCATAGGGCTTCTCCCCAGTGTGAGTTCTCTGATGTGAACGTAGGTTTCCATTCTCAACAAAGCTCTTTCCACACTCCAGACATTTAAAGGGCTTCTCCCCAGTGTGAATTCTTTGGTGTGAATGGAGATGTCCACTGTGCGCAAAGCTCTTTCCACACTCCTGGCATTCATAGGGCTTCTCCCCAGTGTGAGTTCTCCGATGTTTATGTAGATCTCCAAGGTAAGTGAAGCTCTTTCCACAATCCAGGCATTGATAGGGTTTCTCCCCAGTGTGAACTCTTCGGTGTGTATGTAGAGTCGCACTGTGAGTGAAGCTCTTCCCACATTCCCGGCAGGTATAGGGTTTCTCCCCAGTGTGTGTTCTCTGATGTGAATGCAAATTTCCACTCTTTGTGAAGCTCTTCCCACATTCCAGACATGTGTAGGGTTTCTCACCAGTGTGAACTCTTTCATGTAACTGCAGAGGTCTCTTCTGACTAAAGCTCTTTCCACACTCAGAACATTGATATGCTTTCTTCTCCATTTTTGTAGTGATATTTACTTTAAGATACAACATAGACACTTGAGTCTTTTTCCTCTTTCTCAACTGTGAGTGAGGTGAAGAGTTCAGAACCTTCAGAGCATTTCTTCCTTTTATATGACTGGTTTCCTCACTTCAACTTTGAATTCCAAATTCTTCAACATCCTCTCAATGTTGGATTGTTTAGCATCATGAGAAATGTGGCTCCGTAGAATGCTCCTTTCCCTGGTAGAGAAAGAAGAAATAAAAGATCAGGGATGAAAGCCAAAAACTTTTGATTCTCTCCCTTTCCCCCTCATGGATCATGTTGAACAGTGTTTCTCAACCTGGGGGTCGGGACCCCTGAGGGGATCACGAGAGGGTGTGAGAGGGGTCGCCAAAGACCATAAGAAAACACAGTATTTTCTGATGGTCATGGGGATTCCATGTGGGAAGTTTGAGCCAATTCTATTGTTGGTGGAGTTCAGAATGTTCTCTGATTGTAATGAACTATAAATCCCAGCAACTACAACTCCCAAATGTCAAGATCTATTTTCCCCAGACTCCACCAGTCTTCACATTTGGACATATTGAGTCTCCATGCCAAGTTTGGTCCAGATCCACCATTGCATGAGTCCACAGTGCTCTCTGGATATAGGCGAACTACAACTCCCAAACTCAAGGTCAATGTCCATCAAACCCTTCCAGTGTTTTCCATTGGTCATGGGAGCCAAGTTTGGTTCAAATCCATCGCTGGTGGAGTTCAGAATGCTCTTTGATTACAAGTGAACTATAAATCCCAGCAACTACAACTCCCAAATTACAAAATCAATCCTCCCCAACCCCACTTGCATTCACATTTGGGCGTCTTGGGTATTTGTGCCCAGTTTGGCCCAGTGAATGAAAATGCATCCTGCATATCAGATATTTACATTATGATTTATAACAGTAGTAAAAGGACTGTTATGAAGTAGCAACGAAAACAGTATTATGGTTGGGGGTCACCACAACATGAGGGACTCTATTAAGGGGTCACGGCATTAGGAAGGTTGAGAACCCCTGATGTTGAAAATGTGAATACCAAGAAATGCAGATGCGAAGAGTCTCAAGGGCACACAACAAAGGGAAGACAACAAAAGTGTTTTGTTTCTGGGCCGCTAAAATGGTAGCGTCATTCTATCCTAGTGAGGAGAAGGAATAAGAGGAGGAATAGTGGCACTGCACTCCAAAACGTTTCCCTCCATGGGTGATGTTGATGTGAATACCAAGAAATGCAGGTATGAAAGGTCTCAAGGGCACACACAGAAGTCAACAAAGGTGTTGGGTTTCTGGGGTGCTAAAATGAAGCCTTCATGGTGAGAAGGAACAAGGGAGAGTGCAGGCAGGGGCGGCTGATGAAATAGGCAAATTATGCATCTGCGTATAGTGCAAATCCCCAAGGGGTGCTCTTGAGGCATTTGGGCATATGGAAGGGTTTGATGGACATTGACGAGTTTGGCAGTTGTAGTTCACCTATATCCAGAGAGCACTGTGGACTCATGCAATGGTGGATCTGGACCAAACTTGGCATGGATACTCAATATGCCCGGGGGCAGGGCGGAGGGAGGGATGGGCCTTTGCATGTGCCACAGACCACCTGGCTGTTCTCCCTCCCCCCTCCCTCTGTAACCGCTGCCTCACGCACGCAAGGGATGAAGCTGCCCTCTGAGCAGTAGCATCGCCTTCTTCGTCCCTCTCTCTGAGGGTCTCACCATGGAGAATTTATTTATTTATTTTATTTGCTTCACTTGTATACCGCTCTTCTCAGCCAACGGCGACTCAGAGCGGTTAACAACCAGTATCAACAATACAGTACAAAATCATTAGACATTTAAAACAGTAATATCAATTAGTTAACATCAGGACATCAATACAACAATACAGGAAAGCAACAATCCATCACGTCTCATCAATAGAATCAGCATCCGATCTCGTTGTCTATTAATCCAGTAATCAATCAATTGCACTGCTTAGCTGAAAGCCTGTTCGAAGAGCCAGGTCTTCACTCTCTTCCTGAATGTCAATAAGGAGGGGGCTGATCTAATGTCTGTAGGAAGGGCGTTCCACAGCCAAGGGGCCACCACTGAGAAGGCCCTGTCTCTCGTCCCCGCCAGGCGTGCTTGTGAATCTGGCGGGACCGAGAGCAGGGCCTCCCCAGACGATCTTAACGTCCTAACTGGTTCATAGGAGGAGATGCGTTCGGACAGATAGGCTGGGCCGGAACCGTTTAGGGCTTTAAAGGCCAACGCCAACACTTTGAATTGTGCCCGGCAGCAAATTGGCAGCCAGTGGAGCTGGCGCAACAGAGGAGTGGTGTGCTCCCTGAGTGCCGCTCCTGTTAACAACCTGGCTGCCGATCGTTGGACCAATTGAAGCTTCCGAGCCATCTTCAGAGGCAACCCCACGTAGAGAGCGTTGCAGTAGTCTATACGGGATGTAACCAGAAAGCACGCTTGCACCACCTGGGGAGGCTCTTCTGGCACTGGAGCAACTCTGAGGAGTCCAAGGCGGACCCGCTGCCTTCCCCGGCTCCGGAGCCGTGGCGGGAGCATTGCCTCAGCGCCAGCAGCCAGGCCAACTGTGGCACCTCCGGAGGAAGGACAGCAAGGAACTGGCCACGGCCAGGGTCAGCAGGACAGCGTGCCCGCCTCACCCTCCTACTCGCTCCATCTCCCATTCAGTGCCCTGGAACCCAGCACACCCACCAACAGGTCCGGGCCTTCCTTGCAAGGATTCTCTCTTCAGAGAGGAAAGAGGGAGGAGGGACTTTTGGGCCTTGCAAGGACCCCCTATCTTTTCAGTCTTCCAGCTCTAGAGAGCCTCTGATTCTCTCTTCTGCCTTCTCCATGGACCCGTTAAGGCAGGCTTGGGTCAAGTTGGGTCCTCCTTCGGGTGTTTTGGACTTCAACTCCCAGAATTCCTTAAGCGGCTGAGGGGGAAAAGGAAGGGGCCTGAGGCTGTAAGGAGTGCTGGGAGTTGAAGTCCAAAACACTTGGAGGGCTTAAGTTGGCCCAGGCCTGCTCTAGAGGTGCCCTTCCAAGGCAGCAGCATATTCTGCTGTCTAACTGCTCTTCCTTAGGTGGAATCTCGACCTTTTATTTTTCAGTTTTTTGGGGTGGGGCGCCAAAATACTGTTTGTCTACACTTGAAAATTACCTGGGCTGGCCCTGAGTGCAGGATGCGATAATCACTGTTGTTTTTATAACAACTGTTAAGAAACTGTTTCCCTGGTAGGAGGAACCCCAAGGCTTAATGATTTATGCCTAAAACTGCCACTCCAACAACAACAAAACTTTATTTATATACCGCTCTATCTCCTCGAGGGGACTCAGAGTGGATTCCAAGGAACATCATCAATACATACAAAGTAAACAACATAAACATAAAATTAACAGAACAACAGAAGCATAAAATTGTCACAGTAACACATATATATTAAAAGTAATCCTGCCTGTCAAATCACCCCTGACAGATGGCCATCCAGCCTCTGTTTCAAAGCTTCCAAAGAAGGAGCCTCCACCACACTTCCTCTGGGGCAGAGAGTTCCACTGCTGAACAGCTCTCACAGTCAGGAAGTTCTTCCTCATGTCCAGGTTGAATCTTCTTTCTTGGAGTTCTTTCCTAGGATGTATAAGGCAATTTAAAAGGCTGGGCCAAGGCAAGCTCAAAATTTCTAGGGGGCCTGGGAAATTAAGTGCAGTGCTATAGCAGGCAACTATAGAACTCCAATATGCTGATGACAACATCATCTGTGCGCATTCAGAAGACCTACAAGCTACTCTTTGCAGAAGCAGACGAGAAGCTCGGCCTCTCACTAAATATCAAGAAAACCAAAGTGCTCTTCCAGGAGTCACTGGCCAATCCCTCTCCAATGCCAGAAATATAGCTTAATGGTGTAACATTAGAAAATGTTGACTATTTCCGCTCCCTTGGAAGCCACCTTTCCACAAAAGTCAACTTTGACACCAAAATACAACACTACATGAGCTCTGCGAGTGCAGCTTTTTTCCAAACGAAGCAGAGAGTGTTTGAGGACAGGGACATCCGTAGTAGGGAGACCAAGGTGCTTGTTTATAAAGCTATTGTCCTCCCAACCCTGCTATACGTCTGCGAAACGTGGACTGTCTACAGACATCACATGCAACTCTTAGAATGATTCCATCAGCGTTGCCTCCGGAAAATTCTGCAAATCTCTTGGGAAGAGAAGCGGACAAATGTCAGCGTGCTGGAAGAAGCAAAGACCACCAGCACTGAAGCGATGATCCTCTGCTATGAACTCCACTGAACCAGCCAAGTTGTCCAGATGCCTGACCACCATCTCCCAAAGCAGTTGCTCTACTCCGAACTCAAGAATGGAAAACAGAATGTTGGTGGACAGGAAAAGAGATTGAAAGATGGCCTCAAAGCCAACCTTAAAAACTCTGGCACAGACACCGAGAACTGGGAAGCCCTTGAGCATGCCACTTGGAGGTCAGCTGTGACCAGCAGTGCTGTAGAATGGAGGGTGAAAGGAGGGCAAAAGAGAGAAACATGCCAAGAGGAAGGCGCTTCAAGCCAATCCTAACTGGGACCGCCTTCCACTTGGAAATGGATGCCTTCACTGCGGGAGAACATGTGGGTCAAGAATAGGGCTCCACAGTCACCTACGGACCCACCGCCAGGACACCGCTCTTGGAAGACAATCCTAAACGGACAACAAGGGATTGCCTAAGTAAGTAAGTAATGGCTGTTCATTTCCAGGGCCTATTCGAGCGAATGTTCCATCTGAACATGAGGAAGAACTTCCTGACTGTGAGAGCCGTTCAGCAGTGGAACTCTCTGCCCCGGAGTGTGGTGGAGGCTCCTTCTTTGGAAGCTTTTAAGCAGAGGCTGGATGGCCATCTGTCAGGGGTGATTTGAATGCAATATTCCTGCTTCTTGACAGGGGGTTGGACTGGATGGCCCATGAGGTCTCTTCCAACTCTTTGATTCTATGACTCTATGAATGACTTGGGTAATAGGTAGGAAGTAGAAGGCCATATTCCACAATGTTTGGGGCTGGGCTAGAATGTCAGGCTGAATAGCCTTCCACAGAAGCTCTGCCAGGCTCTGAAAATCATGGACTCTGGAGACATCACGTTACAAGCAAATTCAAGTTTACTAAGCATGGAGCAAAAGCACGTTCATCTACAGCGAGTGTCCAAGCATGACAAAAAACACACAGGAAACTACAGTCAAAACCGTTCTTACAGCTGCTTGGCTCTTCTGCTGCAAACGGTTAACTCCCTAAATTTCTCACACAACTCAGCAGAGAGCTTATCTCATGACTACTCAATCACAGCCTGAAAGGTAAACAATTCAGAACAGCATTACACTCTATGTGGCATCCATCCATATTGGCAATACATGAATTACATTTGAAACATATTACAAAACTTCATTAAACTTTGACATAGAACTGGTCATTCTCAAAGGCTTGTTGGAATCACCAGGTCTTCAAGCTCTTACGAAAGGAGGGGAGGGATGGGGCCTGTCTTATTATTATTATTATTATTATTATTATTATTATTATCTTTATTTATACTGTTGTATCTCAGGCTAAGATTCACCTTGCTATCTCTGACAAACCAGCCAAAATTGTGAGGTAGAAAGTTTATTGTGAGGTTTTCAAACAAAGCAGTTCATCAGCAGTGAGAAGATCAGTAGTACAGGGTAAAAATCCAATACAATCCCTTTTTATCAAAGCAGGAGACTTGAAGCATAGAAGCAGAGTAAAGTCCAGGAAATAGCATGAGGTAACATGAAGCAGGCTTTCCCCAAGCCCAGAGCGCAAGCCATTTCGCAACGTTGGAACTGACACAGAACCAGCTCCAAGGCAGTTTACTTATACGTAAAACATCAAAACATCGAACATCAAACAGGCAGCTAACAAGCAGTTTTCCCACCAACGGATGAGCTCAACACTTGGCCGCAATTCGTAAACTCCGTCTCACCACCCGGGCAGCTTGACCTTGATCCCCACCAATTGCCTTATCAGCTACATTCCGTTCTTGTGAGAACAGCGGCTTGTCTCTAGCTACAGGCTGCTGAGAGCCCACATCAGCACCCTCATCTGCACTCACATTCCCATCACTCTCATTCCCATCATGCTGTTGCTGCTGAACCACAACATATACCCCGAAAGACTCGGTGCGGCTTACAAAAGGCCAAGGCCCCCAATAAAACACAGCATAACAAATACAACAATAAAACTCATAAAGCAAAACAAAAAATTAAAGCAATAACAATAAACATTAAAACAATTTTTGCTAGGAAGGGCATTCCAGAGGCGGGGGGCCACCACCAAGAAGGCGCTCTCTCTCATCCCCACCAACCATGCCTGTGACAGTGGTGGGAGCAAAAGGAGGGCCTCCCCGGAAGATCTTAAAGTTTGCGCTTCACAGAAGGAAATGCGATCGCAAAGATAGGTGAGGCCATTTAGGGCTTTATAGGTCATGACCTCACCCCAAATTTGGCTCGGCCACTTATAGGCCGCCAATGAAGCTGTTTCAATAGGGGCGTTGTATGCTCCCTATAGTTTGCTCCAGTAAGGACAGGTCAGCCCCACATCGAGCGCATTGCAACACTCCGACCTCTGAGAACCTCGGTGTGGTGAGTAGGTCTGGCACCAAGCTGGACTGTGTCCGCCAGCCCAAAGAACGGATCACAAACACTGAACAAGCAGCTTTTTGCAAGGTAACTTTTGAAAATATCAATGCAACACGCTTTCTTTTGGAGGAACATTGTATTTCTTATAGAATCTTAGAATCTGTTGCACTCTAGAGCTGGAAACAGGGCCCTCTTGTCATTAATACACCACACCTTGGTTTAGCGGAAACAGAAGAACGGCCTGCCTCAGGGGAGCGTGCTTGCTCCATCCATGTTCGACATCTACACAAATGACCAGCCACTGCCAGAAGGGACAGAGAGTTTCATCTATGCTGATGATCGTGCCATTACCGCTCAAGCAGGGAACATTGAGATGGTTGAACAGAAGCTCTCCGAAGCTCTAGGTGCTCTTACTGCCTATTACAGGGAAAACCAGCTGATCCCCAACCTATCTAAAACACAGACATGTGCCTTTCATCTCAAGAACAGACAAGCATCCTGAGCTCTGAGGATTATTACCTGGGAAGGAAGGAATCCCACTGGAGCATAGCAGCGCACCCAAATACCTGGGAGTCACTCTGGACCGTGCTCTGACCTACAAGAAGCACTGCCTGAACATCAAGAAAAAAGTGGGTGCTAGAAACAATATCATACGAAAGTTGACTGGCACAACCTGGGGATCACAACCAGACACAGTGAAGACATCTGCCCTTGCGCTATGCTGCTGAGTACGCATGCCCAGTGGGGAACACATCTCACCACGCTAAAACAGTGGATGTGGCTCTTAATGAGACATGCCGCTCTATCACGGGGTGCCTGCGCCCTACACCACTGGAGAAATTACACTGCTTAGCCGGTATTGCACCACCTGACATCCGCCGGGAAGTAGCAGCCAATAGTGAAAGGACCAAGGCAGAGACATCTCCAGCTCATCCCCTGTTTGGGTATCAGCCAGCACGCCAGCAACTTAAATCAAGACATAGTTTTCTTAGATCTACAGAGACACTCACTGGAACACCCCAGCAAGCGAGAGTCCAAAAGTGGCAGGCCCAAACCCAGCACCTCAATTCATGGGTGATACCAGATGAGAGACTCCCCCCTGGGCACTCAGAAGACTGGGCGACTTGGAAGGCGCTGAACAGACTGCGTTTTGGCACCACGAGATGCAGAGCCAACCTTCAGAAATGGGGCTACAGGGTGGAATCCTCGGCATGCGAGTGCGGAGAAGAGCAAACCACTGACCACTTGCTGCAATGCAACCTGAGCCCTGCCACATGATGCACAAGGGAGGACCTTCTTGCAGCAACACCAGAGGCACTCCAAGTGGCCAGATACTGGTCAAAGGACATTTAACCATCTACCAAATTTGCAAAATCTGAGTGTTTTTTTTTCCTTTTTAATATGTGTGTTTGTTTTGCTCTGTTAGAATTGCAATACAATGGTATGGTTGCTGATGACACGATAAATAAATAAATGCTCCCTATAGCTTGCTCCAGTAAGGACAGGGCAGCCCCACGTCGAGCGCGTTGCAACACTCCGACCTCTGAGAACCTCGGTGTGGTGAGTAGGTCTGACACCAAGCTGGATTGTGTCTGCAGCCCAAAGGACGGACAACAAACACTGAACAAGAAGCTTTTTGCAAGGTAACTTTTGAAAATATGAATGCAACACGCTTTCTTTTGGAGGCACATTGTATCTATCTATATAAAAATTCTCTGTGCATAATGTGTACCTTAAAAACAAAAGAACCAATGAACGAAATCACACCAAATTTGGCAACAAAACGTCTCACTACCCAAGGAGTGACCATCAATCAAAAATTATGATTTTGTCATTTAGGAGTTGTAGTTGCTGGGATTTATAGTTCACCTACAATCAAAGAGCATTCTGAACTCCATCAATGATGAAATTGGCACACAGGCCTCCCATAACCAAGAGAAAATACTACCAGTGTTCGGTAGGCATTGACCTTGAGTTTGGGAGTTGTAGTTCACCTACATCCAGAAAGCAGTGTGGACTCAAAGAATGATGGATCTGGACCAAACTTGGCACGAAATATGAACACAGATGGAGTTTGGGGGAAATAGACCTTGGCATTTGGGAGTTGTAGTTACTGGGATTTATAGTTCACCTACAATCAAAGACCAAAGGAGCCTAGTGTCTAGATCTAGGGAAGTCCTGCTCCCCATGCTCTATTCCGCTTTGGTTAGACCACACCTGAAATATTGTGTCCAATTCTGGGCACCACAATTCAAGAGAGATATTGACAAGCTGGAATGTGTCCAGAGGAGGGCGACTAAAATGATCAAGGGTCTGGAGAACAAGCCCTATGAGGAGCGGCTTAAGGAGCTGGGCATGTTTAGCCTGAAGAAGAGAAGGCTGAGAGGAGACATGATAGCCATGTATAAATATGTGAGAGGAAGCCACAGGGAGGAGGGAGCAGATCAAGGGTCTGGAGAACAAGCCCTATGAGGAGCGGCTTAAGGAGCTGGGCATGTTTAGCCTGAAGAAGAGAAGGCTCAGAGGAGGCATGAGAGCCATGTATAAATATGTGAGAGGAAGCCACAGGGAGGAGGGAGCAGATCAAGGGTCTGGAGAACAAGCCCTATGAGGAGCGGCTTAAGGAGCTGGGCATGTTTAGCCTGAAGAAGAGAAGGCTCAGAGGAGATATGATGAGGGCCAGGTGTAAATACATGAGAGGAAGCCACAGGGAGGAGGGAGCAAGCTTGTTTTCTGCTTCCCTGGAGACTAGGACGCAAGGGAACAATGGCCTCAAACTACAAGAGAGGAGATTCCATCTGAACACAAGGAAGAACTTCCTGACTGTGAGAGCCGTTCAGCAGTGGAACTCTCTGCCCCAGAGTGTGGTGGAGGCTCCTTCTTTGGAAGCTTTTAAACAGAGGCTGGATGGCCATCTGTCAGGGGTGATTTGAATGCAATATTCCTGCTTCTTGGCAGAATGGGGTTGGACTGGATGATAGTCCATGAGGTCTCTTCCAACTCTAGGATTCTATGATTCTGAATGAACCCCACGAATGACAGAACTGGGGCAAACGTCCCACACAGAACCCCAGAAAATACTTAAGGCCATCCAGTCCAACTCCCTTCACCAAGTCAAAAAAACATAATCAAAGCCCTCCTGACAGAGAGTCATCCAGCCATAGGTATAGATAGATAGATATGATTCACACACACAGAGATAATGTATTATAGATTTGAAAGGGACTCCTAAAGATGGACAATCATATGTGGCATGTTCCTGAGTAGGCAAACCAGACAATCTCTATGTCAACACTGTCAAAGAAACATCAAGAAACACTGTTTACCCACAAGCATAAAGACATTACATATATTAGAAACCAGCACTTTCTCATTACTTGATTTTCCAGATCAACAGATTGGGCCACAGCAAGCCGTGGCAGGGGACTGCTAGTTTCTTATAGAAGCCTAGAGTTGGAAGAGACCTCCTGGGCCATCCAGTTCAACCCCATTCTGCCAAGAAGCAGGAAAACTGCATTCAAAAGCACCCCTGACAGATGGCCATCCAGCCTCTGCTTAAAAGCCTCCATAGGGGAATGGGCCTTGGGGGTACTGCTTTGCAGTGGCTCTGGTCCTTCCTCGAGGGTCGCTCCCAGAAGGTGTCACTAGCTGACTCCTGCTTGACCCCACGGCCATTGTACTGTGGAGTCCCGCAGGGTTCAGTTTTGTCCCCTATGTTGTTTAACATATACATGAAGCCGTTGGGAGAGACCATCGGGAGTTTCGGGGTGCGGTGTCATCTGTACGCAGATGATGTCCAACCCTGTTACTCCTTCCCACCTGTCACTAAGGAGGCTGTCCAAGTCCTGAACCGGTGCTTGGCCGCTGTCTCGGACTGGATGAGGGACAACAGATTGAAACTAAATCCAGACAAGACAGAGGTCCTCCTGGTCAGTCGTAAGGCCAAACAGGGCATAGGGTTACAGTCTGTGCTGGACGGGGTCACACTCCCCCTGAAGACGCAGGTTAGCAGCTTGGGGGTAATCCTGGATTCATCACTGAGGCTGGAGCCCCAGGTTTCGGCGGTGACCAGGGGAGCATTTGCACAGCTAAAGCTTGTGTGCCAGCTGCGCCCGTACCTTGGGAAGTCTGACTTGGCCACGGTGGTCCACGCTTTGGTTACATCCTGTTTAGACTACTGCAACGCTCTCTACGTGGGGTTGCCTCTGAAGACTGACCGGAAGGTACATCTAGTCCAACGCTCGGCAGCCAGACTACTAACGGGTGCTGGGTACAGGGAGCACACCACTCCACTGTTACACCAGCTCCACTGGCTGCCAATTAGCTTCCGAGCACAATTCAAAGTGCTGGTGTTAACCTATAAAGCCCTAAACGACTCTGGCCCTGTTTACCTCTCTGAACATATTCTCCCCTATGAACCATCAAGATTATTAAGATCGTCGAGAGAGGTCCTGCTCTCGGTTCCACCGGCCTCTCAAGCGCGCCTGGTGGGGACGAGGGACAGGGACTTCTCGGTGGTGGCCCCTCAACTCTGGAACTCTCTCCCACTGGAGACCAGAACCGCCCCTTCTATCCTGACATTTAGGAAACAGGTGAAAACTTGGTTAGGGAGATAGGCATTCGACGACTGAACCAACACCCTGAGATATGGATGGAGGAGGATGAACACCGATTTTAGTGTGACGACTGACCATTGTAATTATTGATTGTAATGGCTGTTTTAATGTTTTACTGTAATATGTATTATGTTTTATTGATTGTCTGTGATATTATGGTTGGAAACCGGCCTGAGTCCCTCAAGAGAGGTGAGAAGGCCGGTATACAAAACTTTTAAATAAATAAAATAAATAAATAGGAGGTTTGGGGCACTTTGGGGCAGAGAGTTCCACTGCTGAACAGCTCTGTCAGGAAGTTCTTCCCCATGTCCAGGTGGAATCTCCTTTCTTGTAGTTCTTTCCTAGGATGTGTAGGACCAATTAAACCACAGGGAATATATCTTTTCGGTGTCGGGAGCGACTGGAGAGACTGGGACGAGGCAGTGAGGGAGGGGAGGGACGAGGAGGGGCTTCCTGACGATTGAACAGGGAAGTGTGCTGCGGGCTGCGAATCCGGGGGAGCCCCCGCCTCTCTCTCTCTGTCTCTCGGGGGGTTTTGAATCAGAGGCCGGCGGGCCCTCTGCCGGGAGGGCTTGGACCGGGTGTCCCGCCTATTCTTTTCCTTTGGGGGGGGAGCCTTCCTTTGTGTCCTTCCCGGCCTTCCCCCCTGGGCTTCCTCCTCTTGGGGCACTTTGGCCGGCCTTTCTTTCCCGGCGCGGCTCGCTTCGGGTTTTGGCAGCCCTTTCCCTGCCTTGGCCCTCCCCCTCCCCTCCCCCCTTCCTGGAAGGGGCTTGACAGAGGGGTAAAGGGGGGGGGGGAGAGCAGCACTCCTTGGAAGGGCGACCACCCCCACCCCCCGCTTTGTCCTCTTTCCACCGAAGGCTGGGATCCAAGGCACAAAAGGAGCAGAGCAGGAGGGAAGGGAGGGCATTATCGGGGAAGGGGGGGTCCTTCTCGCCTTTGGGGTCCGGAAAAGGGGGGAGAGGGAGAGGGGGGGCTGACCCCCCAGAGCGAGACCAGGAGGGTCTCCGGGACAGGAGAGGAAGGAAGGAAGGAAGGAAGGAAGGAAGGAAGGAAGGAAGGAAGGAAGGAAGGAAGGAAGGAAGGAAAGGAGGAAGGTCGGGGAGCAGGGCGGTGGGGGGCTTCACCGTCGTTGGGATTTTTTTGGGGAGGGTCTTGTCTGCCTCCCTCCTCTTTCCTCTTGGGACCACATGGGCCCTTCCCCCTCCCTCCCTAAAGGCTGCCCCTTACCTCCTACCTCTTTCTTTCCTTCCTTCCTTCCTGCCTTCCTCCTTTCTTGCCAGTCTTTCCTCCCAAGCTCCACGGCTCCCCCACCCCCCGAAGTAATGACGGGTCTCGGAGTGAGTGCCCGGATGCAACCCTGGCCCCTCCCCCAAGGAGGCTCCCTCGGACCCTGAGAGAGGCCCCTCCCCTTCCAGCCTCCCCTCTAAACCCCGCCTTCCTCCCGGCCATCCCATAATAGCCCCCCTTCCAGTCCTGTTAATTGGGGGGGGGGGGTAGGAGGGGTTTCAGGGGGGCTCAAAGGTCAGAGCCCGGCCTGCCTTCCCGCAGGAAAAAGGGAGGGAGGGAGGGAGGGCTGCGAAGGGGAAACCGAGGGAGGAAGCCTCTGGGAAACAATGTCTCCAGGTTTCTTTCTTTCTTTCTTTCTTTCTTTCTTTCTTTCTTTCTTTCCTTCCTTCCTTCCTTCCTTCCTTCCTTCCTTCCTTCCTTCCTTCCTCCCTCCCTCCCTCCCTCCCTCCCTCCCTTCCTTCTTTCTTTCTTTCTTTCCTTCCTTCCTTCTTTTTTTCCATCTTTCTTTCTTTCTTTCCTTCCTTCTTTCCGTCTTTCTTTCTTTCCTTCCTTCTTTCTTTCCGTCTTTCCTTCCTTCTTTCTTTCCGTCTTTCTTTCTTTCCTTCTTTCCTTCCTTCTTTCTTTCCGTCTTTCTTTCCTTTCTTCCTTTCCTTCTTTCTTCCTTTCCTTTTTCTTTCTTTCCTTCTTTCTTTCCTTCCTTCCTTTTTTCTTTCATCTATCTATCTAATCTATCTATATAAATAAAATGTAATGTTCGTTTGTGGGATTATCAGAACTCATAAACCACTGGACGAGTTGACACCAAATTTGGACACAAAACACCTAACAACCCAATGTATGTCCTTCACTCAAAAAGTCATGATTTTGTCATTTGGGACTTGTAGTTGCTGGGATTTATAGTTCACCTACAATCCAAGAGCATTCTGAACTCCACCAATGATAGAATTGGGCCAAACTTGGCACACAGGACATTTATTTTCCAGATCACCAGGTTGGGCCACAGCAATGCCTGGTTTTGCTGGGCTGCAGCTAAACATCAAAAAAACCAAGATTATGGCAACAAGAATGATTGACAACTGGAAAATAGAGGGAGAAAATGTGGAGGCCGTGACAGGGTTTGTATTTCTAGGTGCAAAGATGAGTGCAGATGCAGACTGTGGCCAGGAAATCAGAAGACGCTTCCTTCTTGGGAGGAGAGCAAGGTCCAGTCTCGAGAAAATAGTCAAGAGTAGAGACATCAGACTGGCAACCAAGATCCATTGCCTAGTCAAAGCCATGGTCTTCCCTGTAGTCACCTACGGATGTGAGAGCTGGACCTTAGGGAAGGCTGAGCGAAGGAAGAGAGATGCTTTTGAGCTGTGGTGTTGGAGGAAAGTGCTGAGAGTGCCTTGGACTGCGAGAAGATCCAACCAGTCCATCCTCCAGGAAATAAAGCCCGGCTGCTCACTGGAGGGAAGGAGACTAGAGACAAAGTGGAAGTCCTTTGGCCACGTCATGAGGAGACAGCAAAGCCTAGAGAAGGGAATGACGCTGGGGAAAGTGGAAGGCAAAAGGAAGAGGGGCCGACCAAGGGCAAGATGGATGGGTGGCATCCTTGAAGTGACTGGACTGACCTTGAAGGAGCTGGGGGTGGTGACGGCCAACAGGGAGCTCTGGCGTGGACTGGTCCATGAGGTCACGAAGAGTCGGAGACGACTGAACAAATGAACAACATTCCTCTTCCTTCCTCTTCCTCCCCCATTTCCCTGCCTACTTCCTATTCTCTTTTTGTGTGTATGTATGTATGTATGTATATATATGCTTTACAGTGCCCCAGTATGTGTATATGTGTTTTGTTTGTGTATATATGTATGTGGCTTCGCATATTCATTGTAATGTATTTTTTGGTTTTTGGCTTTTTAAGTCACTTCTGCTGTGTTTTACAATGTTTTTATGAGTGATGGTCACTCATTGGGAAGTTTGCCCCAATTCTTTCATTAGTGGGGTTCAGAATGCACTTTGATTGTAGGTGAACTGTGAATCCCAGTAACTACAACTCCCAAAGATCTATTTCCCCCAAACACCATCTGTGTTCATATTTGGGCATATGGAGTATTCATGCCAAGTTTGGTCCAGATCCATCATTGTTTGAGTCCACTGTGATCTCTGGAAGTAGGTGAACTACAACTCCCAAATTCAAGGTCAATGCCCCCCAAACTCTTTGAGTGTTTCTGTCGGTCATGGGAGTCCTGTGTGCCACGTTGGGTTCAATTCCATCATTGATGGAGTTTAGAATGCTCTCTGATTGAAGGTGAATTGTAAATCCCAGCAACTACAACTCCCAAATGACAAAATCAATTTTTTTGAGTGAAGGGCATACATTGGGTTGTTAGGTGTCTTGTGCCCAAATTTGGTGTCAATTTGTCCAGCGGTTTTTGAGTTCTGTTAATCCCACAAACAAACATTACATATATATATATATATATCACACACAAAGAATAGGAAGAGGGAGGGAAAAGGATGAGAAGGGGCATTTACCTTGAGTTTGGGAGTTGTAGTTCACCTACATCCAGAGAGTACTTTGGACTCAAACAATGATGGACCTGGGCCAAACTTGGCAAAATACCCAATATGCCCAAATGTAAACACTGGTGGAGTTTGGGGGAAAATAGACCTTGACATATGCGAGTTGTAGTTACTGGGATGTATAGTTCACCTACAAGCAAAGAGCATTCTGAATTCCACCAATGATGGAATTGAACTAAATATGGCACACAGAACTCCCACGATGAACAGAAAATACTGGAAGGGTTTGGTGGGCATTGACCTTGGGTTTGGGAGTTGTTTCTTCCAGCAATTTTCACCCCAGCCTTGCATTCCTCAAGCCCCGCACATCCTCGCATGATGTGTTCTGCATACGAGTTAAAAAGGTTGGGTGAGAGGATGCAGCCTTGCCGGACGCCTTTCCCAACCTTGAACCCGTCTCCTGTTCCGTGGTCAGTTCTGACTGTGGCTCCTTGGTCCTTGTACAGATTCCTCAGGAGAGAGGGAAGGGGGCTTGGGATGCCCATCCCACCAAGAACTTGCCACAATTTATTATGATCCACACAGTCAAAAGCTTTAGAAGAGTCAATGAAGCAGAAGTAGATGTTTTTCTGAAACTCCCTGCCTTTCTCCATTCTCCAGCATCCGGATATTGGCAATCTGGTCTCTCGTTCCTCTGCCTTTTCTAAACCCAGCTTGAACATCTGGCCACTCTCGCTCCATGTCTTGCTGGAGTCTTCCTTGCAGGATCTTGAGCATTCCCTTCCTGGCATGATGAGAAATCAGGGCCACTGTACGGAAGTTGGAGCAGCCTTTCGCATTTCCCTTTTTTGGTATGGGGATATAAGTTGATTTTTCCCAGTCTGATGGCCATTCTTGTGTTTTCCATATTTGCTGGCATATGGCATGCATCACCTTGACAGCATCATCTTTCAAGATTTTGAACAGTTCCGCTGGGATCCTGTCGTCTCCTGCTGCCTTGTTGTTAGCAATGCTTCTTAAGGCCCATCCAAGAAAACTAAATGGACCAGTACAACCAGAAAGAGGAATATAATACTATAAATATATATATACACATATACACATACACACATACATACACACTAGCCATCCCCTGCTAGATGGCTTTGCAGTGCCCCAGTATTTTGTTTAATTAGCCTCCCCACACATAGGTGGTACCTAAATTTCCTACTTGACAGATGCAACAGTCTTTTGGGTTGCAAAGGTTGACAACAAGCTACACAATTGGCCGGAAGCTCATTCTGACCCAGGCTGGCTTCAAACTCATGACCTTTTGGTCAGTAGGGGGTTGGACTGGATGGCCCATGAGGTCTCTTCCAACTCTTTGATTCTATGATTCTATGAGTAGTGACCTTAATGCAGCTGACACCCATAAACCTTGAGTAAACAGCTATTCCACCATAGCAAAGAGCATTGCTGTTAGAGCATAGCAACATCTCCTTCAGAGCAGCATATTGCTTCTCCAAACGGTATTCTAAAATCCATACAGTTACACTGTCATGCGTTAGCATGAGTGGCATGCAGTTTGACTCTAGCCCGGTTAACTTTGTGTGTGATGAATTGGCTCATAAAAGAAAAACACATGAGACTTCAGCCGGTTTGTGTGCTTGTCCCTCCCCCAAGGAGTCTCCCTGGTAACCAAGGGCCCTGCCCCTTCCCGCCCCCTCTAAGCCCCACCTCTCCCCTGTTGTGCAAAGCGTGGTTTATGCAAAAGACACACCAGCAAGAGGAAAAAAGGAACAGAAAAAAACTTTACTCTTATCAGCAGAGGCAAAACATAAACTTGCAGTGTTGCATACAAAATCAAACAGTGCAACAAACTTACATTGATATCCTTGTAAGTAATACAGAATAAGGCTTCTTCATCTTCATTCAAATGAGAGCAAAACATAAACCTTGAGTAAATAGCTATTCCACCATAGCAAAGAGCATTGCTGTTAGAGCATAGCAATGTCTCCTTCAGAGCAGCATATTGCTTCTCCAAACGGTATTCTAAAATCCATACAGTTACACTGTCCTGCGTTAGCATGAGTGGCATGCAGTTTGACTCTAGCCCGGTTAACTTTGTGTGTGATGAATTGGCTCATAAAAGAAAAACACATGAGACTTCGACTTAAAGTAGAAAAAGAAATATTGTAGTATTGGCAGCATACAAAAACAAAATAGCAGGATTGCTCTTTCCACAAAAGTAACACAGAATAATATCTTCTGAGAGGAAGTAGAGCGACTAAAATGATCAAGGGTCTGGGGAAAAAGCCCTATGAGGAGCGGCTTAAGGAGCTGGGCATGTTTAGCCTGAAGAAGAGAAGGCTGAGAGGAGATATATATATATATATATATATGTATGTATAAATATGTGAGAGGAAAGGAAGGCTCAAAAGGAAGTCCCGGCAATGACCTCCTCCCAAGCGAAGGGGCAAAGGCACTCAGGGTTGCCGTTCCCACCTGGGAGGGAAGAGGCCAGAGAGGAAGGAGCCCACGGCTTTCGTGCCGTATGCTCTCTACGCCAGGCTTCACGGCTCCCTTTCCCCTTTTGCAGCCTTAAGCAGCATTCAGTGATGTTCATTCTGGATACGATTTGTGTGAGGATTTCTCCCAAATTCTTCTATATTCAAATTATTTTCTAATGTCGATGAATATCCTTGTGGGAGGCTTCTCTCATGTCCCCACTTGAGGAGCTGGAGCTGACAGAGGGAGCTCATCTGCGGTGTCCCCAGATTTGAAACTCTGACCTGACGGTCTTAAGTTCTGCCAGTATTTATTTATCGTGTCATCAGCAACCATTGTATTACAATTCTAACAGAGCAAAACAAACACACAGATTAAAAAGAAAAAGGGAAAAAAACACACAGATTTTTGCAAATTTGGTAGTTGGTTAAATGTCCTTTGACCAGTATCTGGCCACTTGGAATGCCTCTGGTGTTGCCGCAAGAAGGTCCTCCGTTGTGCATGTGGCAGGGCTCAGGGTGCATTGCAGCAGGTGGTCAGTGGTTTGTTCTTCTCCGCACTCGCATGCCGAGGATTCCACCCTGTAGCCCCATTTCTGAAGGTTGGCTCTGCATCTCATGGTGCCAGAGCGCAGTCTGTTCAGTGCCTTCCAAGTCGCTCAGTCCTCTGTGTGCCCAGGGGGGAGTCTCTCATCTGGTATCACCCATGAATTGAGGTGCTGGGTTTGGGCCTGCCACTTTTGGACTCTCGCTTGCTGGGGTGTTCCACCAGTACAAGGGTTTAACCCATTGTGCCACCAGGGGAGATGGTCAATCCTGTCAGGCTAAGGTGCAACTTGACAGAAGTGAAATGCTAGATCCACCAGACACAGCTCTGTAAATCAAGGACTCTGGAGACTTTGGTTACAAAAGAAAACTCAATTTACTAAGCACAGAAAAAACACGTCCATCTACAGCGAGCGACACACAGGAAGAGACAGGAAAACTGAAAGTCAAAACAGAACTTTGCAGCTGTTAATCTTTCTTGCTCCAAGCGGCAACTCCCTAGAACAGTGTTTCTCAACCTGGGAGTTGGGACCCCCATGGGGGGCGTGAGGGGGTGTCAGAGGGGTCACCAAAGACCATCAGAAAACATAGTATTTTCTGTTGGTCATGGGGGTTCTGTGTGGAAAGTTTGGTCCAATTCTGTCGGTGAGGTTCAGAATGCTATTTTATTGAGGGTGAACTATAAATCCCAATAATTACAACTCCCAAATGTCAAGATCTATTTTCTCCAAACTCTACCAGTGTTCACATTTGGGCATATTGAGTATTTGTGCAAGGTTTGATCCAGATCCATCATTTCTTGAGTCCACAGTGTTCTCTGGATGTAGGTGAACTACAACTCCAAAAACTCAAGGTCAATGTCCACCAGACCTTCCCAGTATTTTCTCTTGGTCATGGGAATTCTGTGTGCCATGTTTGATTCAATTCCATCATTGGTGGAGTTCAGAAGGCTCTTTGATTTTAGGTGAACTATAAATCCCAGCAACTCCAGCATTACCAAATGACCAAATCAATCACCCCCAACCTCACCAGTATTCAAATTTGGGAGTATTGGGTATTTGTGCCAAATTTGGTCCGGTGACTGAAAATACATCCTGCATATCAGATATTTAGATTACAATTCCTAACAGCAGCAAAATTACAGTTGTGAAGTAGCAACGAAAATAATATTATGGTTGGGGGTCACCACCACATGAGGACCTGTACGAAGGGGTCGCAGCATTAGGAAGGTTGAGAACCACTGCCCTAGAAGTTCTCAGCAGAAGAGAGTTTATCTTAAGGCCACTTAATCTCAGCCTCAACATAAACATTTCAGTACAGCATTTCCATTCTCAGGGGCATCCATATTTGCTACAGAAGAATTACATTTAAAACTCATACACATAATAAATCCTGACAAATCCTTGAGAAACACTTATGTTTGACTGAGTGAAACTTATTGTTGCACTCCAGGTCGAAAAAAAGCCCTCTGATTTTAAACACTCTTCACAAAGAGTGAAGAAACAAATCTTCTTTTACTGAAGCTTAATAAATAGCCAAAAGAAAGAAATACTTGAAAGAAAATCAGAAGGTTCCAAAAGTAAACAGTCCATAAAAAGTAGTAACACAAAACAATGTCCACACAAGAAATAAAATCCAATCCAAGACCGCATTAATCTAGCCAGGAATCAAGCAGGATGCAAGGACAATCCAAAAGGCTAAAAAAAAACTCCACAGAAACAAGACCCTTTGAACAAGACTTCAATGGCACAAGAACTTGGTTTCCAAACGATGCCTGATCTGACAGGTTTTCCCTTGAAGCAAACTTTATATCCCAAAACTCAGAAATTGTTTTTGTTTCCCCCCACATTTTCCTTTTATCAGACACAGCCTTTTGGAGCGACGTAAATCCTGAGTTTGCTATCGATCCTGGCT
This sequence comes from Anolis sagrei, assembly GCF_037176765.1. Taxonomy (NCBI): domain Eukaryota; kingdom Metazoa; phylum Chordata; class Lepidosauria; order Squamata; family Anolidae; genus Anolis; species Anolis sagrei. Next base: position 246,717,960 of record NC_090024.1, on the reverse strand, counting down.
GATCCACAGTGCCTATTCTTCATCTCCCTCTCTGGCTGCTCCTTAAAATTCCCAGGTGTCAGATTGTTTTCCAAACCCAAATCTTGAGAGCTCACAGAGAGAGGGAGTGAACTATCATTGCTAGGCCCAGCAGGGATATTCTCATGAGAAACTGCCCTTTGCACTGGGGCCTCTCTGTCATTGTCTGCATGAAAATCATTGACCAAACCATCTCCATCTTGTACCTCAGCCTCAGCACCATGATTTCCCTCATCATTTCCCACATCAGGATCCTGAAACACAAACACAGGCTGATTCCCAACACATGTAATCTTTTCCCCTGAGATGTAATTTTCTCCAAATATCCCGGTTGTTTTTGTGAAAAGATGGAGAGGATTTGGCCTCCCTCATTTCCTGTTTCTGCAGTCCCAACTGCCTATCCATTATACAATTAGTATCCCCTCCTATGAATAATTTTCCCCTCAGTGAACTGTCTCCAGTTTTTTGCTTATTGTTCCCCACATGAAGATGAAGACTTAGAAGGCAGGATCATCACGTTTGCAGAGGACACCAAATTGGGAGGGACTGCCAAGATTCCAGAAGATAGCAGAACTCAAAACAATCTTCACAGATGACAGAGATGATGGGCCAAAACTAACACAACTTCCTGACTGTGAGAGCTGTTCAGCAGTGGGACTCTCTCTCTCTCTGCCCCGGAGGGAGTGTGGTGGAGGTTCGTTCTTCAGAGATTTTGAAACAGAGGCTGGATGGCCATCAGTTGGGGGTGCTTTGATTGTGATTTTTCTGTTTCTTGGCAGAATGGGGTTGGACTGGATGTCCCACCAGGTCTCTTCCAATGCTACGATTCTATGAACTGAAGTAAACTTGCAAGGGGGTTATACTTTATACAGTTTATATTTCAATTAGAAAGCTCCTTTGACATCTTCCTACAGAAAATCCTCTCCTCTTTCCTTTCTCTTCTTTGTAGTATTGCTTCCCATAATCCTTATTAAAGGAGATGCTGACTCTTTCCACAATCCAGGCATGTACAGGCAGTTCCAGAGTTACAAACATCAATTTACAAATGACTCGTAGTTATGAACGGGGTTGAGACAACAGGAAATGAGAGAAATCTACTACTGAAGTTTAATCCTCAGACCTTGTTTCCACACCAAGCCATTTTTTTTCCAAAATTTATTTATTTACTTTACTTGTATACCGCAGTTTCTCAGCCTAACAGGCGACTCAACGCGGTTTACAACAAAGGTACAACAGTCAGCAATATACAATTTAAAACCATAAAAGCATAATACACAATATTGACACAACAATCCAAGTTTCACAGGGACAGAAAGTGAAGTGAAATCTGAACAGGGACATCTAGAGCAAAACTAAAACCAATGGAGTGTTAACCCTTCTGTGTACTATGCAAAATCTATCTATCTATCTATCTATCTATCTATCTATCTATCTATCTACATACATACATACATAACATTTGGATGAAGTTAAATTTAAAATTCAACTTAACAAATCAACAGAACCTATCTTGTTAGTAACTTGGAGACTGCCTGAATAGAGTTTCCCCCCAGTGTGAATTCTTTGATGTGAACGTAGATTTCCACTCCGAGTAAAGCTCTTTCCACACTCCAGGCATTTATAGGGTTTCTCTCCAGTGTGAGTTCTTTGGTGTGTATGTAGATCTCCATTGTAAGTGAAGCTCTTTCCACATTCCTGACATGTGTAGGGTTTCTCCCCAGTGTGGATTCTATGATGTTTACGTAGATCTCCATTCTGCAAGAAACTCTTTCCACATTCCTGACACGTGTAGGGTTTCTCCCCAGTGTGGGTTCTCTGATGTGAATGCAGATTTCCACAATGTGAGAAACTCTTTCCACACTCTAGGCATTTATAGGGTTTCTCCCCAGTGTGAGTTCTTTGGTGTTTATGTAGATCTCCATTGTAAGTGAAGCTCTTTCCACATTCCAGGCACTTATAGGATTTCTCCCCAGTGTGGGTTCTATAATGTTTGCACAGATCTCCATTCTGAAAGAAACACTTTCCACACTCCAGGCACTTATAGGGTTTCTCCCCAGTATGGGTTCTCTGATGTGAATGCAGATTTCCTTTCTGTGAGAAACTCTTTCCACACTCGAGGCATTTATAGGGTTTCTCCCCAGTGTGGGTTCTCTGATGTGAATGCAGATTTCCCTTCTGTGAGAAACTCTTTCCACACTCCAGGCATTTATACAATTTCTCACCAGTGTGAGTTCTTTGATGATTACGTAGACTTTCACTGTGAGTGAAGCTCTTTCCACACTCCAGGCATTCATAGGGTTTTTCCCCTGTGTGTGTTCTTTGATGTGAACGTAGTTTTCCACTATTTGCAAAATTCTTTCCACATTCCTGGCATTTATAGGGTTTCTCCCCAGTGTGAGTTCTGTTATGCCCACGTAGACTTCCACTGTCAGTGAAGCTCTTTCCGCAATCCAGACATTTATATGGTTTCTCCCCAGTGTGAATCCTTCGATGTGTCTGTAAATTTCCACTCTTAGTGAATCTCTTTCCACACTCTGGACATTCATAGGGTTTCTCCCCAGTGTGAATTCTTTTGTGTGAATGTAAACCTTCACTATGCACAAAGCTTTTTCCACACTCCGTGCATTTATAGGGTTTCTCCCCAGTGTGAGTTCTTTGATGTGAACGTAGACCATGACTGTGAGTGAAGCTCTTTCCACATTCCTGGCATTTATAGGATTTCTCCCCAGTGTGAACTCTTTGATGTGTACGTAGATGTCCACTCCGAGCAAAGCTCTTTCCACACTCCAAGCATTTATAGGGTTTCTCCCCAGTGTGTGTTCTATAATGCCTACGTAGACTTCCACTGTCAGTGAAGCTCTTTCCGCAATCTAGGCATTTAAATGGTTTCTCCCCAGTGTGAGTTCTTCGATGTATATGGAAACTTGCACCGTGAGTGAAGCTCTTGCCACATTCCAGGCACTGAAAGGGTTTCTCCCCAGTGTGGGTTCTGTGATGACTACGTAGACTTCCATTTTCAGCAAAGGTCTTTCCACAATCCAGGCATTTAAAGGGTTTATCCCCAGTGTGAATTCTTTGATGTGAACGTAGATTCGCACCGTGAGTAAAGCTCTTTCCGCATTCCAGGCATGTATAGGGTTTCTCCCCAGTGTGAATTCTCTGGTGTGAATGAAAATATCCACTCTGTGAGAAGCTCTTCCCACATTCCAGACATGTGTAGGGTCTCTTGCCAGTGTGAGTTCTTTCATGTAACTGCAGAGATCTCTTCTGACTAAAACTCTTTCCACATTCAGTACATTTATATTCTTTCTTCTCCATTTTGGTAGAGATATTTACTTTAAGATGCAAGATAGACACTGCACTCTTTGAGTGAGCTGAAGCATTCAGCCGGATCGGCACCTTTGGAGCATTTCTTCTTCCGATATGACTGGTTTCCTTGCTGCACTTTTGAATTCCAAATTCTTCAATATCCACTAGAGGTTGAATGGTTTCTCATCAAGACAAATGTGGATCCGTAGAATGTTCCTTTCCCTGGTGAAGAAAGAAGAAATAAAAGATAAGAGATGAAAGCCAGAAACCTTCTCCCGATTTCCCTTCATAGGTCATGTTGCAAATGGGAATATTAAGAAATGCAGTTGTGAAGGACCTCAAGGGCGCACACAGAAGACAACAAAGGTGTGGGGTTTCTGGGCTGATACAATGGCAGCATGTTGCACTCCAGATCAGGAATCTGGAGTGCAACAGAAAGCTTGCAAAAACCCAAAGCAGTAATGTCCAGAAAACTCTCAATAGAAATCCATGAACAGATTAGCCCTGGCTAATTCTCACGTGAAGCCAGGAATTCCCTTGGAGACCAGACCACTGGAAACTGGAAAACCCAAGAGGTTTGTACTTAACACTAAACGATGCTTGGTCTGAGGAAATCCCTCTCACAGCCACTCTTAAATGCCAGAAACTGATTCCGGCTAACTCTAATCTTTGGTTTCAGTTGCTGAATTCTCTCAGACCTACGTAAACATTGGGCCTCCCTGCGGTTCTGGCTTATATCCAAGCTGCGGCTGTTATCATTGACCCGACCAGGTGTCAAGTTTCTTGCAAGCTCAGGCCAGAAGGAGAAGGGAGTGAATTTTCTTCCCTCAATCTGACAGAAACTTTCTCATGAGAACTTGGCTTTTCCCTTGAAGCCTCTAAATCAAAGCCTGTAGGATTTTTACTGACCAAAGTGTCTCCATCTTGACCCTCGTCCTGATTGATACACTTCAGCCTCACTATCCAAACTGGGCCCTTCAACATTTACATCAACATTATCAACATTAGGCAAAACAATCAGAGATTCAGGCTCAGGTTCACACACAGGCTGACTCCCAACACCGCATGAAGCTTTCCTAGTGATGAATCATAGAATCCTAGAGTTGGAAGAGACCTCATGGGCCATCCAGTCCAACCCCATTCTGCCAAGAAGCAGGAATATTGCATTCATATCACCCCTGACAGATGGCCATCCAGCCTCTGTTTAAAAGCTTCCAAAGAAGGAGCCTCCACCACACTCCGGGGCAGAGAGTTCCACTGCTGAACGGCTCTCACAGTCAGAAAGTTCTTCCTCGTGTTCAGATGGAATCTCCTCTCTTGCAGTTTGAAGCCATTGTTCCATTGCGTCCAGGGAAGCAGAAAACAAGCTTGCCCCCTCCTCCTCCCTGTGGCTTCCTCTCACATATTTATACATGGCTATCATATCTCCTCTCATCCTTCCCTTCTTCAGGCTAAACATGCCCAGCTCCTTAAGCCGCTCCTCATATTAAGAAATGCAGTTGTGAAGGACCTCAAGGGCGCACACAGAAGACAACCAAGGTGTGGGGTTTCTGGGCTGATAAAATGGCAGTGTGAAGCTTTCCTAGTGATGAGGAACAAGGGAGAGAGCAGGTTGCGATGATCACAGTTGTTGTTATAACACCAGTGTGAGAAAGTGTTTCCTTTGTAGGGGAAACCTCTAGGCTGAATTATTTGTATCTCAACCCCCCACTTTGACATCTGAGAAGGGTCTCGAATCGGAACCTCAATGTGGACAAGTTGGACTGACAGAGACTACATCAAGCAGGATTGCGTCTGCCAGCTCAAAGAATGGACAACAAAAGCTTAGCTTTCTGCAAGGATTTTTGAAAATATTAATGCAGGGGTGATTTGAATGCAATATTCCTGCTTCTTGGCAGAATGGGGTTGGACTAGATGGCCCATGAGGTCTCTTCCAGCTCTAGGATTCTATGATTCTATGAAATAACAAGGTTTATCTTTTGGGGGAACATTACATTTCTTCTCCCATAGAACTTCTGGAGTTTGTGTTGCGGTAAGTCAGAGCAGGACCAAGTGTGTGTGAACAAAAACCTTGTGGTGTTAATTGTCTTATACAGCTGGGAGAGTAGGTCAACGAGCAAGATCGAACCACACCCAATGGTGTATATTTGTATGGGTTTTTACAGTGTGGGTGGTAAGTGGTCGTAGGTGGGTTGGATGGTGGAGAGCGACTCTGAAGGAGGCTATGGTGAAATAGTCATTCATGCAAGGTTTATTTTTGCTCTCTCATTTGATGTGAAAGAAGTTGCCTTATTTTGTGGACCATGTAAGTTTCTTGCATTGTTTGATTGTTGTGTGCATTGCAAGTCTTTTGTTTTCATCTCTGCTAAGTAAAGATTTTTCTGTTTCATTTTTACTCTGGTCTGTGAGTCTTCTTGCATTTGGACTTTGGGCAATGGGTAAAATTTGCCGCTGTGCGACAGTTTGTGATACAAAGGAAGGGTGGAACTATAAGTCAAACATGCATTCATTAGGAGAGCTGACTTTAGGAAATGTAAGGAAAATGTATTGTCAAAGGCTTTCGTGGCTGGAATCACGGAGTTGTAGGTTTTTTGGGCTATATGGCCATGTTCTAGAGCAGTGGTTCTCAAGCTGGGGTCCCCAGATGTTTTTGGTCTACAACTCCCAGAAATCCCAGCCAGTTTACCAGCTGTTAGGATTCCTGGGAGTCCAAGGCCAAAACACAAGGGGACCCCAGCTTGAGAACCACTGTTCTAGGAGCATTCTCTCCTGACGTTTGATTGCATCTATGGCAAGCATCCTCAGAGGTTGTGAGGTCTCACCCCAGACGTTTTTGGTCTACAACTCCCAGGCATCCCAGCTAGTTTACCAGCTGTTAGGATTTCTGGGAGTCCAAGGCCAAAACATAAGGGGACCCCAGCTTGAGAACCACTGTTCTAGAGGCATTCTCTCCTGACGTTTTGATTGCATCTATGGCAAGCATCCTCAGAGGTCTCACCCCAGGTGTTTTTGGCCTACAACTCTCAGGCATCCCAGCCAGTTTACCAGCTGTTAGGATTTCTGGGAGTCCAAGGCCAAAACATAAGGGGACCCCAGCTTGAGAACCACTGTTCTAGAGGCATTCTCTCCTGACGTTTTGATTGCATCTATGGCAAGCATCCTCAGAGGTCTCACCCCAGGTGTTTTTGGCCTACAACTCTCAGGCATCCCAGCCAGTTTACCAGCTGTTAGGATTTCTGGGAGTCCAAGGCCAAAACATAAGGGGACCCCAGCTTGAGAACCACTGTTCTAGAGGCATTCTCTCCTGACGTTTTGATTGCATCTATGGCATGCATCCTCAGAGGTTGTGAGGTCTCACCCCAGGTGTTTTGGTCTACAACTCCCAGAAATCCCAGCCAGTTTACCAGCTGTTAGGATTTCTGGGAGTCCAAGGCCAAAACATAAGGGGACCCCAGCTTGAGAACCACTGTTCTAGGGGCATTCTCTCCTGACGTTTTGATTGCATCTATGGCAAGCATCCTCAGAGGTTGTGAGGTCTCACCCCAGGTGTTTTTGGCCTACAACTCCCAGAAATCCCAGCCAGTTTACCAGCTGTTAGGATTTCTGGGAGTCCAAGGCCAAAACATAAGGGGACCCCAGCTTGAGAACCACTGTTCTAGGGGCATTCTCTCCTGACGTTTTGATTGCATCTATGGCAAGCATCCTCAGAGGTCTCACCCCAGGTGTTTTTGGCCTACAACTCTCAGGCATCCCAGCCAGTTTACCAGCTGTTAGGATTTCTGGGAGTCCAAGGCCAAAACATAAGGGGACCCCAGCTTGAGAACCACTGTTCTAGAGGCATTCTCTCCTGACGTTTTGATTGCATCTATGGCATGCATCCTCAGAGGTTGTGAGGTCTCACCCCAGGTGTTTTGGTCTACAACTCCCAGAAATCCCAGCCAGTTTACCAGCTGTTAGGATTTCTGGGAGTCCAAGGCCAAAACATAAGGGGACCCCAGCTTGAGAACCACTGTTCTAGGGGCATTCTCTCCTGACGTTTTGATTGCATCTATGGCAAGCATCCTCAGAGGTTGTGAGGTCTCACCCCAGGTGTTTTTGGCCTACAACTCCCAGAAATCCCAGCCAGTTTACCAGCTGTTAGGATTTCTGGGAGTCCAAGGCCAAAACATAAGGGGACCCCAGCTTGAGAACCACTGTTCTAGGGGCATTCTCTCCTGACGTTTTGATTGCATCTATGGCAAGCATCCTCAGAGGTCTCACCCCAGGTGTTTTTGGCCTACAACTCTCAGGCATCCCAGCCAGTTTACCAGCTGTTAGGATTTCTGGGAGTCCAAGGCCAAAACATAAGGGGACCCCAGCTTGAGAACCACTGTTCTAGAGGCATTCTCTCCTGACGTTTTGATTGCATCTATGGCATGCATCCTCAGAGGTTGTGAGGTCTCACCCCAGGTGTTTTGGTCTACAACTCCCAGAAATCCCAGCCAGTTTACCAGCTGTTAGGATTTCTGGGAGTCCAAGGCCAAAACATAAGGGGACCCCAGCTTGAGAACCACTGTTCTAGGGGCATTCTCTCCTGACGTTTTGATTGCATCTATGGCAAGCATCCTCAGAGGTTGTGAGGTCTCACCCCAGGTGTTTTTGGCCTACAACTCCCAGAAATCCCAGCCAGTTTACCAGCTGTTAGGATTTCTGGGAGTCCAAGGCCAAAACATAAGGGGACCCCAGCTTGAGAACCACTCTTCTAGGGGCATTCTCTCCTGACGTTTTGATTGCATCTATGGCAAGCATCCTCAGAGGTTGTGAGGTCTCACCCCAGATGTTTTTGGCCTACAACTCTCAGGCATCCCAGCCAGTTTACCAGCTGTTAGGATTACTTGGAGTCCAAGGCCAAAACATCAGGGGATCCACAGGTTGAGAACTGCCACTCTAGGAGATATTTAGCTGGGAGAACAGAAGGTAGGGAGGGAACATGAGAACCATGTTTCCAGATTTCAAAGGGTCTCCCATTGAGGAGTAGGAGGGAGGGGAAAACTGACTTTCTGCTGCTCTTGAGACCAGGGCACAAGAAGATGAGGAAGATCTTCCTGAGAGTAAAAGCTGTGGGAGAGTGGCCTAGGATGCCTTGAGTGTGGTGGTGTCTCCTTCTCTGGAGGCTTTTCCACAGAGGCTGTCTATTGGGTGTGCTTTGATTGTGCCTTCTTGCATGGCAGGGGGTTGGACCGGGTGGCCCTTGGGGGTCTCTTCCAGCTCTAGGATTCTAGATTAGGAGGAGGCCATACGGGGTCTCCTGGATACACTTTTTCCCTCCCGTCCACCATCTCATCCTGACCAAGACCAACCCTTTTGGGATCCAGACGTTTCCCTTCTTTACTTCACTTTCTCACAAGGAATTCAATGTGCAGATTTGACAAATATGAATTTAATATGATGTGTAGGAATGAATGGAAGGATTGATGTATTTTGGAAACACCACTAAAAGACCAGGCACGCAATGACTAACTACCTGCTTGCTGCTTTGGGATTAAAACCTGTTAATGAGATCTGAAGAGTAAACTCTGATAAGAATTGGGACAGTGATAACAGAAATGTCTGCAACATTCCTTATGTTAAGAAGGAAGTCAATGTAAGTTACAAGCTGGTTAGATGCAGGGAATGATGCCGTGGATGGAGTGTGTCTGGATTTCAGGAAGGCCTTCTTCGACAAGGTCCCCCATGACCTTCTGGCAAGGAAACTAGTCCAATGTGGGCGAGGCACAACTACGGTGAGGTGGATCTGGAATTGGTTAAATGGACAAACCCAGAGGGTGATTCTCCTCAAGGCTTCCTCCTCTTCATCCTGGAAGATCTTAAGCTTCGAGATGGGATGTAGAGGGAGATCCGTTCGGACAAATACACTGGGCTGGAACCGTATAGGGTTTTGTAGGTCAAACCAGCACTTTGAATTGTGCTCGGAATTGGATCGGCAGAACCCCCGTGACCAACAGACAATACTTAAGGCCATCCAGTCCAACTCTCTTCACCAGGACAAGAAAATGTAATCAGAGCCCTCCTGACAAAGCCATCCAGCCATAGATATAGATAAGATAGATATGATTCTCACACAGATATAGTATCCTAGATTTGGGCATTGACCTTGAGTTTGGGAATTGTGGTTCACCTCCATCCAGAGAGCACTGTGGACTCAAACAATGATGGATCTGGACCAAACCCCCAGGTTGAGAAACACTGCTGTATACTATCTGCTCTTTG